>NC_081405.1:55691993-55941634 GCF_030272615.1 Cryptomeria japonica
ACCATCGACCGACCCTATTAATTCTCTGCAAAGATGATGGCATCTATTTCTCATGATCTGACTAGCACAGTTTAAGTCCACATGTTTTCATGCATGGTCATCAATGAACCAGTTGGTGCTTACCACATATATACTTGGAGTTTGAGTAGAATTCAAATTGAGCAGGGATGGAAGGGAAGCTTTCCAATAACTTGTTAAAGGGGTCATATATAGTTACCGGAGGACCCCTTTTAAATTGATCTCAATCATAGTCTCAAGTAAACATATCTATTCCTCAAATCTCCCAGACCTCATTCTATCTTCACAAAATTGTGGATCTTCCAACATCACCTTCCAATTTTTACAAACTTTCTTGAGTTTGTTGCAAGATTTATATGATACTCACATCAGAATCTCTTGAACTAATTCCTCTAGAATTTTCCCAAAATACTCCATCATCAATTATGCCCTTAAACAGTACAATTTAAATATATAGCATAAACCTATAGAACCCACTTTTTATAAAATACTAAATATATAGATAGTTACCATACAAAATCATTTTAAATATGGTTCTATATATAGAAAATCCATAATTGATCTTGCAGTGTTATTTTTAATAAATCTTTTTTATTTTTAGAAGTGTCAATTTTAGTTTTCTTATCATTAAATTATTATATTGATTTAAAAAATAAATAAACTCTCACAAGTAATATGGATATCATTTTTTGATTATATGATTAAATGATAAGATTAATTATAAATATATAATATTATCAAATAATATTTTAAAACATATGAGAAAATAAATTTAAACTTTTAAAAATAATTAAAAAAAAAATTAATAAACATATTTAATTAAAAACAATAATAACAAAAGAATCAGATTAAATAAATATCTATAATTAATAAAATGATTAAAGTTTTGAATAAGAAAATTATTTTCAAAATCATAAAGATATTGATGTAGAATACGAGTTATTGAATTGTGAGCTTTTTACAAAATGGTTCTAAATATGTAATATTGATAATTGTTTTTTCTAGCTATTTTTAGCCACTCTTTCTATTTTTGAAAGTGTCAATTACATGAAAAAATTAAATTAATATTTTTAACCAATCTTACTAATTTTGAAAGTGTCAATTGCAATTAAAAATTAAACTAATATTTTTAATATCTAAAATATGTTGAGAGATAGAAGATAATCATCTATAAAATAAATTTTCTTCAAAAATACTAAACATCAAGAATACAAATTCATTAAAGTCCTCCATGCAAAAAGCTGTCAATCTAGTTGGAGACAAGTGGCGAGGGTTATATTTTATTTGGAGTGATAAAAATAACACCTCCACAAAAGCTGAATAATGGCATATTTTGAATGCATTTACCTATCATTTGCGTCTCAAATTGTTTCAAAAATGAATTTTTGTTTGCGAACATTTTGATGTCATTTTAGATGCCTCTTGACATAACTCTAGACATAATTAAATTTTCACTTACTTTTTATTATAATATTATTTTAAGTTAAAATCTATAGATACAATTTCCTTTTATTACATTAATAAATCATAAAATTACTAATTAATGTATAACACTATAAAATCTGAACTAACATATAACAAAGAATTTTGATAGTTGTCAAGCCTTAAATATATTGATTTTGGAATATGAGTCTTTTAATATTTGAGCTAGCTTTTTCCAAAATGGCTCTAAATATAGATAGTTGTAAAATCATAAAGTCTATTGGTTCAAAATATAGACTATTTGAGAACTTTTTATCAAATGGTTCTTAAAATAATATTGATAATTGTTGTTCTAACTATTTTTAATCAATCTTTCTATTTTTGGAAGTGTTAGTTATATTAAAATGTTAAATTAAATATTTTTAACAAATCTCTCTATTCTTGGAAGTCTTAGTGGCAGTTAAAAATTAAAATAATTTTCCTAACCACTTTTTATTATATTATTTTGTTTTGGGTTAAACTTTTTGAATATCCTTTTTTATTATACTAATAAATAACAAAATTAATAATAAACGTATAATATTACAAATAAAATTTAAAACACAAATAAATTAAAATGTTTAAAATTAAAAAAAATAAAATATAAAAAAGTCATAAATTAATAGAAATACATAATTAAATAATAATAAATAATAAAACAATCAAATTAAAGAAAAATACATATAATTAATAAAATAATTAAAATTTAAAATGTTTCAATCTGCTAAACAATATTAAAATGACCTTGACTTTAAAGAAAGGAATAATGTGTGTCATGCTAGGAAAATCTAAAGCGCCTATAACATTAACATGAGCATTCACCACTTGGAAAATAGACTCTAATTCTATTTTTCTTCCAAAAACAACATCAAGAAGAGCATACAAATTTGATTGTTGAGGATACAATAAAATCTACTACAATTGAACAATTATTAACTTTAAACTTTGTACCAATACTTTTTCTTCTACCTTATTATTAGTTCTTTGTACCAATAATTTTCATTCTACCTACATTTTTTTAGATTATCTTTCAAGTTTCCATGAAAATTCAGTTTGCAAAAATCAATTCTATTTTTTTAAGCAACCCGTAGTAAAACTCTATAAGAATATTTCTTTTCAATTGTCTTATCAATAATTTCACCTCCTAGATCAACAAATGTTAGATCTCTGTTTGGGAGAGGGTTACAAGGCAAAGCTAATTGAATATCATAGAAATCTTTGATTAATACTAACCAGTCTATATGTTTTTTCTAAATCGTAACTCTGACGTGAACTACAAGGCTGCAGAGAAGCTAATGTCATGGGTAATTTTGAATTTGAATTTGGAGGGGAATTTTTGAAAAGACAACATGAAGACCAAAAAGGAGAATGTTCTCAAGTCAGTGTAATTTAGTAGAAGAAGTTCTACAACTCTAGAGAATGAGCAGAGAATAGAGACATCAGTTTGAGAAGAGAAGAATGTCAACAACAACCTATGTGTGTGCATGTGTCTTGTCAATAGAGCAAGATAGCTCCTAACAATGTGCAGCTCTAAGTGAGCTTTAGTTTCTGGTGAGATCAGAGAAGCTCCTAATCACTGCATATAGATTAGAAATTTGTAGTTATTTTTGAGTTTTTATTTTGTAATTTTCTCCTCTCATTTAATAGAAAGAAAAAGAAATTGCATGTCTCTATTGTTTGGCTTCCATATGATTTGCATTCCTAGCTGAATGGGAAACAAAGTTGCAGTCTTTGTGTGTTTTTTGGCTTTGATCTCGTATGCTCCAGCCATTTGTGCAAATCTCTATCATAGTATCAGAGCTATAGAGCCTAAATGCTTGTGAGTAGGGCATTTGTTTTTTCTAGGTGTTTGATTTTTGTGTGTATGAGACATGCTTGGAGATGAACGAAAGAGCTGGTAGTAGCCACCATCCTTTAATGGACAAAATTATGATGTCTAGACCAACAAGATGAAAACCGTAATAGTTGCAAAGGATTTGTGGGAACTTTATGTCACTGGGTTTGTGGATAGTACTAACCCAACTCAGTTTGCTTCCCTCACAAACAATAAGAAGAACTAGTTGAGGGAGACAAGGAGGAAATATGCTAAGGCATTAAGTTTGATTGAATCAGCTTTGACAAACATGATATTTCCCAAAGTAGCAGCAACTAACTATGCTAAGGAAGCATGAGAAATCCTCTAAACTAGCTACAAGGGGATTGATAAAGTTAGATTGGTGAAGCTCCAAATGCATAAAAGAGATTTTGAGACTCTTCAAATGAAGGACAATGAGTCCATTTTATAATTTCATACAAGAGTCTCTAGTTTATTGAACCACTCGAGGATAACTAGAGAAACCATGGAGGAGTAGAGGACTGTTTAGAAAATCCTTTGAAGTTTGCCTTCAAAGTTTGATGAAATAGTGATTTCCATTAAAGAGGCAAATAATTTGCCAATATTGATAGTTGATGAGCTGATGGGTTCTCTTCAAACCCATGAGAAATGCCAAAATAGGTCTGCTACTTCTTCCAAAGAGATAGATTTCAAATCTCAAGCCAATGCAAGAGGTAGTGGGAGAGGAAGAAGTAGTGAAAGGAGCTCAAGAGGTAGAGGTCATGACAATGAAAATAGCTCTGAATGAGCATACAATCAAGAGGGAGCGGGTAGCTCTCAAAATAACTCCAAACAAGGCAACAAAAATAATAGTTTGAATCATAGTTATGACAAGAGAAATGTAGAATGCTTTAACTATCATAAATTTGGGCATTATGCAAAAGATTTGGAAAAAGAACGGTAATTAGTCAAAGCAAAATGCTAATGTGGCTGATGTGAATGTGGGTGAAAATAATCAATCCATGCCCTTCATCATGTAAGACATTGATGAAGAAGGAATCCTTGAAGTGTGGTATTTGGACAACAATTGTAGCAACCACATGAGTGGTAATGAGAGTTTGTTCTCTTTTATTGACAAAAATATAAAATATGAGATATAATTGTGGAACAATGGAATAGCTCTAGTTGTGGGCAAAAGATCTATTATCATTTGCACCAAACAAGATGAGAAGAAGGAGATTGAGAATGGTTTTTTTTCTCCAGGCATTAAACATAATCTCATGAGTGTTGGATAGCTGATCCAAAATGGATACAAATTGCTAATGGAGAAGGGTGAATGTGTCATTTTTGACAAAGATAAGAGTAAGAAAGTTGTTGCAGTAGTATAAATGACAAAGAACTAGATATTTTCTTGGAGAATAGAGACATATTTCTCTTCTCAATCCATTGTTGCACCTCTGAAGAAAGCCAGCACAATAGTGTAGCACTTAAAGGTCCTCAAGAGAGACATTCAAGACCCTTCCAAGCTATGGCATCTCAAGTATTGACACTTGGGTTATGTTGGTTAAGTTTTTTGTCCAAGAAATAAATGGTAGATGGTTTGCCAAGGATAGAAGATACTAGTAGTTGTTTATGGTGAAAATGGATAACAATGATAACAATATTGAAAGGCTAAATGAATTCAACCACCAAACCCTAGCCTAACAATGAACAAAGATCCACCATAACATATGAAGATAACCTAAGACAATGCAAATAACTCAAAATCACAAAGATTATACCATCACATGTCCAATAGGGTTTTGATCTCCATTCTTCCTATCTCCATTGATCTTGCTTGATATATTTGCTCTCAGTTTTTTTTATATGCACAAGAGCTCAACAAAGAACGGAATGTGGTTGCAAGTAGGATCGTAGTGTAGCCAAGTACTCCAAAATCAGTCATTAGGATGTGTCATTAGGATATGTCATTAGGATATGTCATTAGGGTTTGACAATGAAGAAAGCATCTCCTTAAATAGAAGACACAATAAGAAATGGAGGGTTAAGATTGAGAGGTGTAAAAAGAGAGGTCGGCTAGGATTAGAGGGTAGGTAAAAGAAATAATAAAATAATGAAAGAGGTAGGTAGTGTATGAATTAAGAGATGAATGACATATGTCATGTGTAGAAAAAGACTAATGAATTAATTAAATAAATAAAGATTTATTTAATTAATAGAAGAAGTAGGATAATTAAATAAATAAAATATTTATTTAATTTAGGAAAGGGATAATTTAAATAAATAAATGTATTTATTTAAATGAGAAATAAGGCTAGAAGAGGATAAATGAATTAATTAAATAAATAAAAATTTATTTAATTAATAGAAGAATTAGGCTTAGATAATTAAATAAATAAAATATTTATTTAATTAGACATGACAATTTTAGGTGTCTACATTTTGCCCCTCTTTGAGACAATGCGGCTTGTCGCGTTGTTTCAAAGAAAATAAGATGAACTGATACAGAGTTGCCCCAAGATGGTAATTATATGCCCCCTCGAGAGATTGGATGAAAATGTCTGAAAAGATTGTAGACAATCTCTCGATAAGAAAGACGGGATAGAATGGACTGATCGGATAAAGTGACAAAGTCACAGGATAAGGAAGACTGACTCGGGAAATGAGAGCTAGAGCAATCTATAAGATAGACCACGGGGGAAAAGACATCCTCATTGTCATCGGCTTAGATAATTAAATAAATAAAATATTTATTTAATTAGACATGACAATTTTAGGTGTCTACAGTAGCAAGTGTGAGGCTTGCATTTTGCATAAGCAACATAGGCTACCCTTTCAAAAAGGAAATTCTAGAAGGGAAAGAGCACGACTAGATCTATTGCATAATGATTAGGTTGGCCCTATGCAAACCATATCTAATGGTAGAAACCAATATTTTATGACTTTTATTAACGATTTCAACCGTAGACCATGGGTTTATTTTTGAAGCATAAATTTGAATCTTTTAATAAGTTTTTGTTGTTTAAAGCCCAAGCTGAAAAGGAGGGTGGACATTGCATAAATGTTCTAAGGTCAGATCATGGAGGAGAGTATACCTTCAATTCTTTTATGAATTTTTGAAAGAAAAATGGTACCAAGAAGGAGCTAATGACCTCTTATACTCCACAGCAAAATGGAGTGACTGAGAGAAAGAATAGGACCATTGTGACAATGGTGAGGAGCATGCTCAAAGCAAAAGAACTCCCAAATAAATATTGGGGAGAGGTTGTAGCAACAACTATATATTTGATAAATAAAAGTTCAACCAAGGTTGTTCATGACAAGATTCCACAAGAGGCGTGATCTAGGCATAAGTGGACGGTTGAGCATCTTAGATTTTTTTGGTGTATGGCATATGCTCATGTGCCAAAGGAGAAGAGGAAAAAGCTGGATGACAAGGGTGAGGAATGTATTTTCATGAGGTACATAGTTGAATCCTGTTGGTATTTTGGTATGGTTTTGTCATTGATGTCAACACCTACTAAAACACTAGCACTTTGGAGATCCAACAACATTCACCGGCAAGTAAGTAACTATTGCACAGTTACTGGTATACGGCACACCGGCAAGATATAATGATCACCGAAACTTGGAATGATATGGAAAACACTTGGTAATGTCGAAGACATCATCTGGACATCTTGTCCTAGAGTTTTGTTCATTGGTATATTCACAGTTGCATATTTGCTGTTACTGGCAAATAGGTCTAGGGTTACACCGGTAGCATTATCTTTTCCAGATCAGCATGGCACGCTATGGAGATGATTGGAGAAATAAAATTCTTTTTAGGATTGTAGATTTCACAGATTGATAAAGGTATATTCTTGAGTCAATCCAAATACTTAAAAGAGTTACTAAAGAAATTTGGGATGAAGAACTCTAAACTGGTAAGCACACCTATGACAACAAATGACAAATTATCACAAAGGGATGAATCTACACTTGTTAATCCAAGATAGATATAAATCTATGATAAGAGGTTTACTGTATTTGACACAAACCAGACTTGATATTATGAATGCAGTATGTATTGTTTCTAGATTTCAAAGTAATCCTAGAGAAAATCATGAATCAACAGTAAAAAGGATTTTCCGGTACCTACAAGGCACTATAAATCTTGGATTATGGTATCCTAGAGATGAAAATTTTGATCTATGTGCATACACAGATGCAAATTGGGCAGGAGATGTGGATGATAGAAAAAACACCACCGGCAGAGCATTCTTTCTTGGAAACAGACTAGTTTCTTGGTTGAGTAAGAAACAAAGTTGTACATCTTTATCAACGGCAAAATCAGAATATGTTGCAGCAGCAACTAACTATACACAGGTACTATGAATTAAGCAAATGTTGAAAGACATAAACGTAAAATGCAAGGAACCTATTACTATCTATTGTGATAACATTGCAACAATTGATATATCTAAAAATTGGGTATTACATTCTAAAACCAAACATGTTTCTATCAAACTGAATTTTCTAAGGGAAAAAGTTGAAGCTAAGGAGATAAAACTGGTTTATGTGAATACTAAAGAGCAGATTGCAGATATTTTCACTAAACCTTTGCCTAAGGAGACTTTTGAATATCTCAGAGATCAGCTTGGAGTCATACCATCACCAGTAGAGACTTAGACAGTTGATGATTGTAGTTGGTATATTGAATTGATTGGTATTTTGTATATGAACTTGGTTTTATTATAACTTTGGCATTTGATGTCAAAGGGGGAGAGATATATATAGAAAAACACATTATCTTTTGGAGAGATTGGTATTGAAAAGCTTTGGAAAACACATGTTGCTCCCAGGGGGAGAGATTGTTGTTTAGGAGAGATTATTACTCTCTGATTTCTGGTTATAATCTTTTCTGGAGATTGTTGGTTTTCGGTATTTCGCATTTCTGTTTTGGCACTTTGATGGTTTTTCCATCTTGTGTTGCCATCAATGCCAAAGGGGGAGATTGTTGGTATTTTGGTATGGTTTTGTCATTGATGTCAACACCTACTAAAACACTAGCACTTTGGAGATCCAGTAGCATTCATCGGCAAGCAAGTAACTATTGCACAATTACTGGTATATGGCACACCGACAAGATATAATGATCACCAGCACTTGGAATGATATAGAAAACACTTGGTAATGTTGAAGACATCGTCTGGACATCTTGTCCTAGAGATTTGGTCATTGGTATATTCATAGTTACATATTTGCTGTTACCGGCAAATAGGTCTAGGGTTACACCGACAGGATTGTCTTTTCCATATCAACATGGCACGCTATGGAGATGATTAATTATTATTGTAAATGCATTAAATTGACATGTTCAATCAGTTATTGCATTGGATATTATATTATTTGTAAAATGTTTTTATTGTAATATCTTGTAGAGCCGACCTACTGAAATTGGTCTTAGGTTATGGTATAAATGTAAGATCTTATTTGTAAGATCAAATGTGGAATGTGAAAAAGGATTGTGTGAAGGTATATGCGAGATTAAGCAGAGCTATACACAAAGACATCATTTGAAGGTGAAGCTAGGTTTTTGTGGAAGCATATCAGCATTACACTGGTACTGAATCAAGCATATGAAGATGCTATTTTGTGCAGTACATTCTTATTGGATTTAACCATCCAACTGTAGTTAGTGTGACTCCCATTTTGTGATTGAGCAGTGAGCTCTAGGCTGTTGGCCTTTCTTTATGTGCAGACCCCATTTATGTACACTTACTATCTGCAGTAGTATCATCTGATTGTGGGTAAGGTTTCCTACCGTGGTTTTCCCCTTACAGGGTTTCACATACAAATATTGGTGTTATGTGTTGTGGATGACTTTGTGTTTATGTTTCATGCACTAATCCTTACCGGTATAGCAATTAACTGTTATAACTATCTACCGGCATACTTAACTGGTTTACCAGTATTAAGCATTAAGTTGGTTAAGTTGTTTTTGGTTTAAATTCATTGGAAAACTGATTCACCCCCCCCCCCCCCTCTCAGTTGTCTCCGGGACCTAACAAATCCAAGGCATATAAGTTGTACAACCCTATCACCAACAATATCATTATTAGTAGAGATGTTGAGTTCATGGAGAAGGAGTCATGGGATGGCTCAGTGGATGGTAATTATTGAGAAGACAACATGGAGATAAAAAGGGAGAATGTTCTCAAATCAATGTAGTTAGCAGAAGAAATTTGGTAGCTCTAGAGAATGAGCAAGAATAGAGATAATAGTGTGAGAAGAGAAGAACAACAACAACATCCTGTGTGTGTGCATGTCTCTTGTCAGTAGAGAAATTACGCCTACAAGATAGCATTAATTATAATGGGTGACATAAGTCAGTTTTACAGAAAGGTAAGTGGAAACACTTGTTGAAAGAATGAGCAAGTCATCAATTTAGTTGAAGTGAGCACCATGTCATCCTCCGGACATGAATAACTTGATCTTAGAGAAAAAACACTTCAAATCCAGCTTGAGAAGTTGCTCCTTCCTATGAAATCAACCTTTTGTAGATCCATCCAAATTCTCATTTCTCATTGGAGCTCTTGAAGTTAATACTGCAGAAAGGATTTACAAAAGATGCATATTAACTAGAAGCTAGTGCAAGGAGTAATAGTCAAATCATTCCTCTGAAAGTTAAGATCACGAATATCATCTCCCAAATACATTTTAGATGTCATTGCTATTCTTCGAGAAATTGTCCACATTTGTACTCACCGTATACATCCTATAATGTTCAAAGTTTAGTACCAATGAAATGGAGTACAAAATCGGTTGTTCTAAGTGCTCTCAGGATCTCTGACACTGTAGATATATCTTGTCAATATTGAGCTCTTCTCCAAAGACACAGTCATGCTTGACTAAACCCACACCCGAATCAACATACTGGTAATAAAGAGTTCACATGAAAGCCATGCTTTCCTCCATATTTGTATTCACACTCATGAAGCACTCCGACATCCATTCATATCTCTGCTCTAACTTCGTTTTAATTTCTGAGATAAAATCTCTTTTGAGTCGATCTGTCAAAAAGGTTATGGAGTTTGACTTTATACCAACCGATTACATCATCTTCACGTTTGAAGTCTTCATTTTGTGCATATCTTGCAATCATCGTATGCCGTGAGACTATACATTCTGTAAAACCTTTCACATTCCCTGGCTACGCTCACACGATTTTCTCGTATTTCAACCAGAGCATTGTCAACTTTAATATCTGTCAAAATTTCCACTTTGATGGATGCCCATGACCGGTTTTAAAAATTCAATATCGGTTTGTGAGTAGAGAGGGTGCATACAACAGTTTATGGAATGCGGATTTAAACCTGCCGCATGTATTTTCTTTAAAACTTCGAAAGCCTTTTCAACATTACATCATGTGCATATCCTTTGATTATTGCATCACATGAGATGACATTTCTTGTATTCATTCTGTCAAATAGTTAACATGCATCACCTATGCTTACCACGTTCTCTGTGAATCATTTTTTCAAACTATTCGTGTGCGGTGTCTATGATTCATCCTTTATATTATCATCCAACGATCATGCGTTCCATCTCGTGAGATGATGTCTCTTCAAATTGTTATGTTTGAGCTGCTCCCATACGAGACCATCCCTATGACCATGACTTGCCACCACACATTTATAGAAACATTGTATCTACAAGGCATTATGCTAAGTGTTCACGTTCTTGTCTTTTGATTCTATTTTTTGCATTAGTGTCTACGAAATATTCTCCAACCAAAATATCTGAGGAACATCTTACTACCAATATGCTGGAACATAGAGGATGCTGTTGAAGTGTGTGTTCGGTTCTGCGACTACCGATTGCATTAGCTTGAATGTTTATAAACCCAATTCAATAAATCCATTTAGCTCTATTCTACATTCATTGCATTTCACTTCCTGGTGATAGTATCTCTTTTAGGTATTGTTTAAATAATGAATATAGGTTCGGATGCTCTGGGTATGTTCGCATCTATATATTGATAGATCCATTTGGCTCTCGAGAGTTGGAGTGCAGGTAACGTGCCATAACACGGACGACTGATTTGATGGTGCAGGGTGTGAAGAAAGCCCAAAGCTCCACCATGAGGATCAAATTGAAGTAATGGACTTCTATCCACTGCAGAAATGGGAGGCTGTATCCCATCCAGTCTACTTTCCCTTCGCCAGTTATTCAATTTTCTCTAACGAGGCGGCAATGACATTGGTAATGAAACTATAGTATGCCTGGTGTCAGACCCGGTACAATAGAACATGCTAATTCTCTAATTGATTCGACGTTGCATCACAAACTCCAATACCTGGACTGCTGACTACTAAAGCATTGTTGCAATTTTCTGCTTCCACATTTTACAAATATGTTGACATGGAAGCTGCAATCATCGCTCTCCATGATTTTACATCTCTTTAAAGGATTTGTTCAAACCAGTAGCTTTGTTTTCCAGCACAACAACAACCCATCCGATAAACCCTTATATTACTCCTGCTCAATGGATGAACATTACTAACCTTCTTTCAATGTTCGAGTAGAGGTTGGAAAGCTAGGATTTCTGAGCAACTCAGCATATTAGATTAAGATTGCTCACTTTTTGAGCATTTTTAACTTTCCAAAGTTAGGATTTTGAATTTTCAAAGCAATAGGTTAGGATGGCTCATTTTTTGAGCATTTTTAACCTTTGAGGTTAGAAATATGAAATTTGTGAGCAAAAAAGGGCATTGAGCAAAGGATCACTTGCAACTACTCCATCCGAACCTAGATAAGGACATTTGATTGCTCTTTCTCTTTAAAAAGATCAAAATAGATTGTAATGCCTTGATTTAGGAAATATGACCACAACTTTCAATTGGTAAGGAGATAGGCTCTGAAATTCGAAACACGCCTTCAAGGTAGGAGTATGAGAAAATACCATCATTTATTCCTTATGATGATACCTAGGGAGAGGTATATTAATTATTTTAGAGCAAGGAACGCCAAATTTTGGGTATTTCAAATATGGGGCAACACTTTGTAACATCCAAAAATTGCACAAACTCCACACTTAACCATTTGAACTCAACAAAACACTGAGTGGACCAAACAAAATTCACATATACTCTAAAAATACATCATTCTAACATTATTTTCCATCAAGAACCTCTTTAGATAGGTTTTGACCATAGGAACAATATTTGGTTCATACATACATATTGTATGCTCAACCAACCTATTTTGTACATAACCAAATTACTTCTGGACCAAAGATTTGACATCAATGAGGAGCTAAAAAACATATTTGCATTATTATGTTCTTTGATAATCTTATTATAAAATCTCTTATGATCCCTTATCCTAACAATTATTATCCTCATATTATTTCTAGTGATTTCCATGATCTTATTAAATGCTTCCTTATCAGAGCTATCTTTATTATTTGTTAATACATACAAGAAATATGATGGCTTCACCTTTGACTCTAATTCCTTCCTCATGCATCCTAACCTTCCTTCTAATCACCTGTGCTCACTAAAACCCCAGGGGGTTGCAACAAATTATAGTGACCAAAATTCATCAACGTGCCTAAGCATTCTTTCAAATCCTTAACTTAGCAACCTAGTATCTATTATAGAATTATTGGCTTTTAATTTCATAATCAATTGTTTTTTCCTTTCGTTTAACTTCTTTGCTTCTCTTCTCCATTGTGACCTCTCAATGAACACCTCAATCAATTTCTTCTTATCTATCTTGATATAGTTTTCATTATTGATAGTGGAGAAACATTTGAAGAAGAACCTATTCTATCCCTCATTTGCATGTTCTCATTCCTTAAATGTTTAGTTTCACCCTTAAGTTGTGTGTTCTATTTCACCAATTTTTTAATCTCATCCTTGGTGAACTTTGATGGATTAATAGTTAAATTAAAAACATCTACTAGGTCAGTGTCTTCAAGCCTATGGACACTAAGTTTCCCATAAATCTTTCTTAGATCCTCAATTGTAACTGGCCTTTTTCCTAGTGGATATAGTGCCCAAGTAGACAAAGAAGTATTATCATGATTAAATCCCGACCTAGTATATATCTTATCTGCAGTATCTATGCTCAACTTGACCTTCATATTCAGATTAGCCCTCAAATTGTCAAATACCATAATTGAACTAATATCACATCTAGGCAGAATCAAAACACCCACTTCATGCATCAATCTACTCCCCTTTTCTGGAGTCATATATTTCATTTCCTCATTTATGTTTTCCAACAAATCCTTAAATACTTGTGGATGCATATTAAGTCTAATATCTTTTATTCTTTCCCCGATCTATCTACGTTTGACCTCAAAAATGAAAGCTTGAAATTTAGTTGTTTTAATGAAATTGTCATTAGAAATAAACTATTTTTTGGCTAATTATCTGACATCATCAAAAAATTGATCAAATGGCTCAATCACATTTACATTTCTATCTTCAAGAGGGACATATTGTCCAATTTTTAGTTGTTGTATGGATTCTTCTTCATAATCATCTTCCTACACCTCCTCCTCATCACCCTCATCATCATCAGAATCATTAGAATCACTAATGTCATCAGAGAAGCTCATTTTAGGAGTGGTTTGTGGAAATATATTCCTTATAGGTGTCTCCCTTTTTTCTCTAGTAAGATAAAAATCTTTCTCCCATGGTGCATCACTTGGTGGTCTAAATACATAAGGTGGCACATTTGCTAGAAGCTCAGACTCATGTTGGAACAACATTTCCACTTTTTATTTCATCACTCTCTTGGCCTACAAAATATCCTTTATAAGAGGGATTTCTTTTAATCTTCCATCTCTTAGATACCATAATCTTATAAAAAATCTTAACCTTCTCTCTCTATACTCCTTATCAATATTTTGGATTAAATCATCCTACAAACCATGTTTATGGAAATATGGGCCTAAACCCTAATCAATCCTAGCCTTTCTAATGAAATGTTCAGGATCAAATTATCTTCTACGTTTATTCATCGATAATTTGTACTATTTAATTGTTTTTTTCCAAAAGAGGATATCCTTCAAATGTTGAACTCTAGAATCACCAAACTGCAGTGTGTCAAGCAAGAATTATTGCTTATTATAAACCCTGAAGTGTATGTGATTGGAATCTACCATCTACCTACTTATATCTAGGTATGCAACCCTATCAGGTACTATTCTTGGCAACAAATTTGGAACTCACTCCAGTCCATATACCCTAATCATGGTGCAATAAACAAAAGCATATAAATCACCCCAAATATGATCAATCACAATTTAATTTTTATGGACTTGAGGCCTCAATAATTTCATGATAGTGTGGGACAACATATAGTCACATGGGTTGCCTGATTTCATGTAATTATGTTTAACAAAGAATTTCTCAAAGAACAAAAAACAAGCCTGTTCACATCTGCTATTGCACATGCCTATCCACATTTGAAGGATGCATTTTTTTATTTTCAACATATGGCTTTGAAGCAAAAGAATCTCTCCACATGTTATTCTCTCATCCTTTATATAATATCAAATGCATGAGAATTGAGTAATGCTTAAAAACTTATTATTCTCCCTTTTAATTAAACATAAATCTTTGCTAATCTTATTAGCTAGGTATTCAACAAATTTGTAAGGTCGTGCACCATGACTTTAGATATCAACAATTAAAACCATGGGGATATTTGACATATTAACAAAGGCATTCATGTCCAACACTTGATGTATTGAGTAGTAAGTTATTTCAAAATACTCCTCAAACAACTTTACATTGAAAGGGGGGTGGTTAGTTTAAAAAAAAAAACAATTGCCACTTTTCATTTAACTTTGGCTTGTGATAGGGAAACCATTTCCTCTTATAGTCATTTTCTATTTTGCTATATACTTTTTTTATAGTGCCCAGATCAATATTCATATCAATACTTGTATCGAAAGGAAAAACTTGACATATGAAATCCCTACTGATCACTATAATCTCTTCACCAACTGCATTCCATATAGGCTTCTATTCTAGCACTGTAATGTTTGCCAAAATATCCTAGAGAAATAAAGCTAAATACACACTAATTTAAATTTTTTCTAACAATACAACACATAACATCACTTAAGCAATGCAGCAAGCACACAACAACATTTAAGTGTTATGAACATAGAATAATTCACACAAGCTATTCAAACAATCACGCAAACGAAATACAATAAATCATTACTACTAACTCCTTAGGGTATCTTAACGCCACTACTTATTCTACCTACATAAGAAATACACATTTACTTTCATCCAGATCAATACCTCATAATCTTAATCGTTATACACACATAGGTGCATCATAGCAATACCTAACACTCATGATATGCAACCTACTTAATCTTCCATTTAATATGAGATTCTATCTTTCAATGCATAGCTATTTCCCATTTTCTCTTCGGTTCATTTTATACACCAAGTCCAAATATTCTTATTATCATTAACTAACCTTCGACTATTAACATCACCATTCATATACCAAGATTAACCCTTACATTGTATTAACACCATTTCCATTTACGATTAACTTCCACATAATCATTTATTATTCTATGCTCCTAGCATGCTTATTACTTCATCATGATTCCTAAAGTACATAAATCAATAATCACAGAGTCTTCCTAAACATTTAACCCATAGCTCATTTAATACTCCTAAAATCTCTTACACTATATCAATTAACCAGCAATCATCTTATTACAAATTAAGTAACTACATGAATTCATCTCAACACATATTAAGGTACAATATCCTAATTCCATAACAACTAACAACATCTAGCAGATGGAGATATAATCTTAAACTATAACACATGATATATTCTAATCCTTTCCTAAAAGACAAGCACCCATCTTATCATCTATCCATACACTTACTAGTAATTTCCATTAATAAGATTAGTAATTCATTCATTAAGAACATCCATACAATATTTTCATAAGGAACATTCAACTACATACCAAGCATTATAAGATTTTCAATCCTACCATTAGATCACTAACTACAAAGTATGATACTATAATTTCCAATTCTTTAATCACCAAACATAAACATGTCCTAAGATATCTTCCAATATTACTCATACTCATACATCCTATAGAGGCTTAACATTTCTTCTACTTAAATAATTAGTTAAAGACATCATTTCTAGGATATTTCCACTATCATAACACTCACATCATTTCCTTTTCAACATGGATCATCAACAATACAAAATTCATCCTTTAATTCCAAACCACAATACTTATCCACATCTCATGCATCTGTTTCATTTAATATAAATGCATTACAATACAACTCAAGGTTCCTCATTATAATCACATAACATAACCAAAAGCTATCATTATAACTAGAACAACATAATCATTTCTCATAAGCATGATTTATTTTACAACCATTACATAATAATTTCATTACATAAATCACACCATAATTTACATTCTTGCTACAATTATTATCCATGAACTATTTGAAGAAGCATCCTCATCCACGCAAGAAGAATCGAAAGATAGGAACATCCCAATGGTTTAAAAGCACCAAGCACCCGACCATGTGGAACCAAAGGAACCACTCCCTGTGCTAGGAGATGACACAAGGTCCCAACACACACTCTACACTTAAGATGACACCTATAACCAAGGAGACTAACCACACAAGGACTCTCATGCAAGAACCAATACCGCAAACAAGAACAACTTCCAAAGGTGACAACTCAACAAGACATAAATGCACTATCAAGTCATAAGCATAAATAACCAAGGAAACACATGTAGGAGTGGAGTGTCATCACATGTCATCCTATAACATGTATAACATCATAAGGCACTAGCCTGATGGATATGTGGATCCATCTCAACCTATGAGAGGCCAAGGGAGATTAGCTTACCGTCTTCACAAACTTCTCATGCTTATCCAAAACATCCTCCCTAGGACTAAGCCATGAGGCTGAAAACTATTCATTATCTTGTTTAAATAAGTTATAATTACCCATCGCAATTAATTCATTATTAATGTTATCACTTGTTTACAAATCATGGAAAACTCCAATGTGCCCTGGTGGTCTAGACTTCATGCATCCTTACAAGGAACCTCATGCAAGCCTATCTCCCATGACCCCGATCATCACAAGGAAGCCCACTCCTCCTAACATGGTTTCAAACAAAAGCAAAAGAGGCTCTAAAAAGAAATACAAATCTGCAACATAACACTCATATGCATCCAATGGCTTACTCCCCAAAACAAGGATATTGAAGTATCCAAAAACACAACAAACCTCTTGGCAATACCACATCAAAAGCTATAATTAACCATCAATGAAAAGAATCATAAATATCATAAAAGACTTTTAATTCAAATCTGATTTAAATCTGAGACAAAATTGAAAACAAAACATCAACCAAACTCATATTCATAAAGCCTTATGACAAGGAAACTTGACACACACTCAAAACTACAACAACATAAAAAAATGAGCCTCTTGGCCAACAATAACAATAGGCATTTCAAGCCATAAAAATTTCCGTCATTTAATGAAAGTAAAACCACAAGAAGGCCAACTCACTTGCTACCCCGAAACAACAACACTTCCAACTTACCAACCATGGCACATCAATATGGATGAAAGGACAATTCTTTCCCCAATAACATAGGAAGGTAAATATGCTTGAAACCAACAAAATACATGAAATAAAAAAAGATATAAAACTAGAAAACTCACCAATGCCCTCAACAATGCCTCTCATACAAGAATTAATCCGGAAAGTACCACACAAGCAAGCAACTAGAAAATTAACCTACAAGAAAAACTATAGGAAAAACTACAAAAAAAATTACAAAAAATTACAAGAAAAACTACAGGAAAAATTACAGGAAAAACCACAGGAAACCATTTCTAACATTCTAACTTGATTTCTCAAAAACAACAAGAATAAAATAATCCGTTCCAAATCTAATTTTTGAAAATAAGAATCAATTTACTTTTTTTTACTAAATCCCCAAACAATCTTTCAGACACCTTGCAGACAATGTTTAAAAAAAACAATGTGAAATACCGGTAAAACCATCAACCTGGAAAATACAGAAAATTGAAGAAAATCTGATGTAGAATCCAAAAAAAAAACAATCCAAACCTTTAAACCAATTCAAATCCAACCACCAGAAATCTCCAAATCAATCTCACAAATTCATTCACCAAAGATGCCAACCCCAATGCACAGGAAGGCCTATTTATCAAAAATAAAAAATAAAAACAAAATGAAGCAAAACCATCCTCCAATCAAAATATTCCAAAAATATTATATTTCATACCTACCTTTCCAAAGTTCAAGAAACTAAAATATATTTTCTACCTACCATAAACTTCAATAAAAGAATAAAAAGTACCCCCTTTAATTACTTAATGGGTAAAATAATATCACTCAATAAATAAAATTCACTTCAACATTAAATAAATAATTATTCACTTAAATAAATTTCTTATAAGGAGAAATCCAATTACACAATGAGAAATCCATACCTCAAAACTCACACAAAAGAAGCTAGAGGGATTTGATCTCCAGACCTCCAAGTCATGACGAAGAGACTTAACCAATACACCAAAAGACTTACTTGACCAACAAAAAGTAAAACCAAAATAACATAAGACATCAACAAATCAGCTAACATCAAGATAACTTGACAAGGTAAACATCTTAGACCTAGAGTACGTGAGGGGAACTTATGCCAACTCCAAACCATAGACCATTGGGTTTTAAAGACACACTCAGACCTGTGGAGTTGGTGTTTGGTACTTGCAAATCCTGCATCCACAAAGAAACGAGATGACATACGCATATATATTATAACAGGCAAGGGTTAGAGAATCGCAATGACACATCCTACTTGCAATGAGTGATGTGGCATTGTATCCATCCCGAAGACAGTCAGGCAAAAATCAAACACACCATATGATCAACTCATCATAGATAAACATTAAATATGGTCAGTACATAAAAACATCATGAAGTGCATGATTAGTATAATTCATGATTATAGTAAGGCATGTAAAATTCATCAACACTTATGCTCATCAAATCACATGATCAATATAATCTTTCAATAATCAATCACATAATAAGTATATAGTGACTAATAAATCACACGATCAATAATGATAGTATCAACGTCATATAAATTATTTGAAATAGCCTATGCCCAATAATGTCTATCACGCATGAATTAAAAATCAACTCTAGTCAAAACAAGTCAAGTCAAGGGTGGACACTACATCCTCCCCCCCTTAGACTTGACTTACTCTTGGAAGTCATAAGAGTTAGGTTCACAACTAGCACACAAAAATCAAAAACTTCCTTTTAACATAAACATATTATAATATTTTTTAACTCCAAGAAAGATAATGACAACGAAATTTCCTCCTTATGCTTCAATTATTCAAAATAAACACATTACACAAGAGGTAAATGAAGCACCAGCTGCTATTAATTACGATATGTACACTAAATTGTTAAAATATTTACAAGGAAGCTTCATTTTAACCACACTTGCAATACAAAACTGTAACTTTGGTCACTGAGTTAAGCATCAATAAGAAGAAATCACTATATTTCACACCAATATTCATAGTAACACTCCTTCGACATCTAGTTGCATGCAAATAGAGAGAGATATATACATTTGCATAGTATCTTACACATATGAAGATATTATATTATTGAACAAATCATGTCATAAGCCTAAATGAGGGAAAATTTCTCAAAAATAACCTTCCTCAAGCTAATTATGTTCTAGACATCACATGATAATCAAGCATATATAGCCTATTTATTTTAAAGAACAAATTTCATGGCATTCAAATATCCTAATTTCCACCATGATTACATTGCGCTATACTTTATACAAAGATTAGGTGCAATCCTTATCCAATCAAATCATTCAAAGAGCATCTTTAATCCATTATGTGTACACAAAGATTTGATGGCAAGAAATCAGCTATTCCTTTTATTTAACTATTCCATAAATTTCAGACTTCACAATTCCAAGGCACTTCTATCTACCATAAACTTTAGAAAGTTACCAATTAAATTCATCTTATTAACACTTTTCATTTACTCAGCTAATAACAAGATTATCTAATATTTTTCTTAGTCTAGTGCACTTTTCTATGATGTCCTCCCTCACACACACTATCAGAGGTTCAAAATGAACATGATAGAGACATCACTGGCTCAAGATTTGGGCCCACAATACATCGACACTCAAAATGACCACCATAGACAATAAAAAAGGAGGTCAAAGGAAATATCCTCAAATCAATTCATTAAATTAAAAGAGAAGAAAAGTTGCTAGAAAAATCAATCAAGAAATTTAAGTGTGACAAGTACCACCACAAGGGAAAAATAAAAGAAAGAAGAACTCAGTGGTCATCCAAAAGTAAATAAGTCTAAAAAATACACATTAATGCTAATGACACATCACATAAATCATAAATTAACTCAAGGCAAAATAAATGATTCATCCAACCCATATCACGAGGTGACCAACATTAGTCACACCAAAGGGAGTAACCGCTACACAACATCCAAGGGTGAAATGCCTTGAATGTGTTAGAGAGTGCACACCATATTTTAAGACTTTAATTTTAATTCGTATGTCTATATTCTTTTCATTATTTTTATGCAATTCAATATTTTCAAAAATCTAGGCAATTATCCTTTATGAAAGTTAACATAGGTTGGAAGAGATAATCCAATTACGCACTCACACATGCAAAAGCAATATACTCATACCATGACTAATGTTCAAGATATCTTATCCATACCATGATCATATTCACCAAGTTATAACAGACACAGAGGTTAGAGCTTCAATTAATGCACAACTAATAACCTATAGAAGATTAGAAATTTCTTCATAAGGCGTTTAAGCAATTTAGTTAATCGTATTTTTTAAACAAGCAAAATAGGTCTCATTACAAAAGCCAAAGTTTAATATCAATTTCTACTCTTACCAATAATAATATTATGACATACATCTAGTTATCTAAGTTAAGAATATCTCAATTCTACTTCAAAAATTTAGTTTTCTTTTCATCTAATTCCACTTAAATTCCAAGAATGCTCGCATCATTCTATTTAAACTCACTTCCTATTATTACTTGATTACTATCATTCCTAGACTATGTATTTTTGATATTTTAAGACAAATTGACATTTCAAATCCCAACACAATTTCATATAGGTAATTATCATTTTATCTCATTAGAACTTGTGAAGGAAGCACTTCTTAAAATTCAATAAGGCAATGATATAGTAACCTTTCTTAATTTATCATATATTTAAGAGAAATATTTATTCAATTCCATACAATTCCTACACAAACCTAAAACTTTTATCTTGCCAAACCAAATAAAGACACAATGGTATCATTTCAATTTCTACATATGAAATGCACCAATCCTTGCTTCAATACACATATTTATCTCCATTTAATTTTGTAATACATTTCCTATTCAAATGATGGGATATTCTATTTAATTAATTCTTCCCTTTAAAGAACAAGGATCATGAACTCAATACCTAAATTTCAGTCTTCAATGCAAATTAATATTTGAATATTTTACCCCAAAGAGAGAATAGGAAGAAAGGGATATTGCCATACAAATCAATACACACAAATTATTTATGTATAAGGAAAGAAACCCTAATCATTCAAGTAAGCACTAGAAATTTATAGAGCAAGTAAGAACATAGAGACACTTCAATTATATTGGAGACATACATATGGAATAAATACACCCTTTACTTAAATTTATGATTTCTAAAAGGAATTAGAGAGAGACACAAGGCATAGATATATAAGATTCTAAAAATTTCAATAACACATCTTCTAACACAAATCTCCAAGAGTAACTTGGTTCAAAGGAACATCAAGGCATATTCACAAGACTAATAGCAACATCCTTAACCAAATATCACAACATTGCAACATGGGCTCTGATACCAAATGTAATGCCTGCCAAAATACCCTAGAGAAATATAGCTAAATACACACTAATTTGATTTTTTTTAACAATACAACACATAACATCACTCAACCAATGCAGCGAGCACACAACAACATTTAAGTGTTATGAACATAGAATACAATAAATCATTGCTACTAACTCTCTAGGGTATGTTAAGGCTATTACTTATTCTACCTACATAAGAAATAAACATTTACTTTCATCCAGATCAATACCTCATAATCTTAATCATTATACACACATAGGTGCATCATAGCAAAACCTAACACTCATGATATACAACATACTTAATCTTCCATTTAATATGTGATTCTATCTTTCAATGCATCGCTATTTCCCTTTTTCTCTTAGGTTCATTTTATACACCAAGTCCAAATGTTCCTATTGCCATTAACCAACCTTCGACTATTAACATTACCATTCACATACCAAGATTAACCCTTACATTGTATTAACACCATTTCCATTTACGATTAACTTCCACATAATAATTTATGATTCTATGCTCCTAGCATACTTATTACTTCATCATGATTCCTAAAGTACATAAAGCAATAATCATAGAGTCTTCCTAAACATTTAACCCATAGCTCATTTAATACTCCTAAAATATTTTACACTATATCAATTAACCAACAATCATCTTATTACAAATTAAGTAACTACATGAATTGATTTCAACACAAATTAAGGTACACTATCCTAATTCCATAACAACTAATAGCATCCACCAAATGGAGATATAATATTAAACTATAACACATGATACATTCTAATCCTTTTCTAAAAGACAAGCACTCATCTTACCCTCTATCCATACACTTACTTGTAATTTCCATTCATAAGATTAGTAATTCATTCATTAAGAACATCCATAGAATATTTTTCATAAGGAACATTCAACTACATTCCAAACATTATAGGATTTTCAATCCTACCATTAGATCACTGACTATGAAGTATGGTACTATAATTTCCAATTACTTAATCACCAAACATAAACATGTCCTAAGATATCTTCCAATATTACTCATACTCATACATCCTATCAAAGCTTAACATTTCTTCTAATTAAATAATTAGTTAAAGACATCATTTCTAGGATATTTCCATTATCATAACACTCACACAATTTCCTTTTAACATGGATCATCAAGAATACAAAATTCATCCTTTAATTCTAAACCACAATACTTATCCACATCTCATGTATCCATTTCATTTAATATAAATACATTACAATACAACTCAAGGTTCATCATTACAATCACATACCATAATCAAAAGCTATCATTATAACTAGAACAACATAATCATTTCTCATAAGAATGATTTCTCTTACAACCATTACATAATAATTTGATTACATAAATCACACCATCATTTACATTCTTGCTACAATTATTATCCATGAACTATTTGAAGAAGCATCCTCATCCACGCAAGAATAATCCAAAGATAGGAATATCCCTATGGTTTAACAGCACCAACCACCCGACCATGTGGAACCAAAGGAACCGCCCCTTGTGCTAGGAGATGACACAAGGTCCCAACACACACTCTACACCTAAGTGGCACCTATAACCAAGGAGACTAACCACACAAGGACTCTCATGCAAGAACTAATACAACAAACAAGAACAACTTCCAGAGGTGACAACCCAACAAGATATAAAATGCACTATCAAGTCATAAGCATAAATCACCTAGGAAACACATGTAGGAGTGGAGTGTCATCACATGCCATCCTATACAAATATAACATGTATAATATCATAAGGCACTAGCTTGATGGACATGTGAAGCCATCTCAACCTATGAGAGACCAAGGGAGATTAGCTTATTGTCTTCACGGCCTTCTCATGCTTATCCTAAAACATCCTCCCTAGGACTAAGCCATGAGGATAAAAAATATTCATTATCTTGTTTAAATGAGTTATAATTACCCATCCTAATTAATTCTTTATAAATTTTATCACTTATTTACAAATCATGGAACTCCAATGTACCCTGGTGATCTTGACTTCGTGCATCCTTAAAAGAAACCTCATGCAAGTCTATCTCTCGTGGCCCCGGTCATCACAAGGGAGCACACTCCTCCTAACATGGTTTCAAATAAAATCACAAGAAGCTCTAAAATAAAATACAAATTTGCAACATAACACTCATATGCATCCAATGGCTTACTCCCCAAAACAAGGATATTCAAGTAGCCAAAAACACAATGAACCTCTTGGCAATACCACATCAAAAGCTATAATTAACCATCAATGAAAAGAATCATAAATATCATAAAAGCCTTTTAATTCAAATCTTATTTAAATTTGAGACAGAACTGAAAACAAAACATCAACTAAACTCATATTCATAAAGCCTTATGACAAGGAAACTTGACACACACTCAAAACTACAACAACATAAAAAAACCGAGCCTCTTGGCCAACAATTAACATAGGCATATCAAGCCATAAAATTTTCTATCATTAATGAAAGTAAAACCCCAGCAAGGCTAGCTCACTTGGTGCCCCAAAACATAAACACTTCCAACTCACCAACTAGAGTACATTAATATGGATGAAAGCACAATTCTTTCCTTGTTAACATAGGAAGGTAAATATGCTTGAAACCAACAAAATATATCAAATAAAATTAGATATAAAACTAGAAAACTCACAAACACCCTCAACAATGCCTCTGGTACAAGAATTAATCTGGAAATTACCACACAAGCTAGCAACTAGCAAATTAACCTACAGAAAACACTATAGGAAAAATTACAAGAAAAACTACAGGAAAAATTACAAGAAAAACCACAGGAAACTTGATTTCTCAAAAACAAGAAGAATAAAATAATCTCTTCCAAATCTGATGTAGTATCCAAAAAGAAACAATTCAAGCCTTTAAACCAATTCGAATCCAACCACCAACAATCTCCAAATCAATCTGAGAAATTCATTCACCAAAGATGCCAACCCCCGTGAATGCAAAAATAAAATATATTTTCTACCTACCATAAACTTCCAGCCAATCAAATCCAAGGGTAGGTAAAATAAATTAGACCATTGACCTCAGTAAAAATGACTTTTAAATAAAAGAATACAAATTACCCCCTTTTAATTACTTAATGGGTAAAATAATATCACTCAATAAATAAAATTCACTTTAACATTAAATAAATAATTTCCCACCATAGACATTTATAAATAAATATTAATAAAAATAAGAAATCAATAAATAAAATTAAATAAATAAAACTCCAATAAATAATAACTCAATTGAACCCAATAAATAAAAGCTAATAAATTAAATATCAAATACTCAACATTAAATAAAATAGATCAAATAATAAATAAATCTTCATTAAATAAATATATAAAAGATCAAGCCAACTAAATTAAATACATTATTTAGTTAAATAAATTCCTTATAAGGAGAAATCCAATTACACAATGAGAAACCCATACCCAAAAACTCACACAAAAGAAGCCAAAGGGATTTGATCTCCAGACCTCCAAGTCATGACGAAGAGACTTAACCAATACATAACAACACTTACTTGACCAACAAAAAGTAAAATCAAAATAACATAAGACATCAACAAATCAACTAACATCAAGATAACCTGACAAGGTGAACATCTTAGACCTAGAGTATGTGAAGGGAACTTGTGCCAACTCTGAACCACATGCCATTGGAATTTAAGAACACCCTCAGACCTATGGAGCCAGGTGGAGTCGGTGTCTGGTACCTGCAAATCCTACAGCCACAAAGCAACGAGATGACATATGCATATATATTATAACAAATAAGGGTTAGAGAATCTCAACAATAGATCCCGCTCACAATGAGTGATGTGGCATTGTCTCTATCCCAAAGACAGTTAGGCAACAATTAAACACACCATACGATCAACTCATCATAGATAATCATTAAATATGGTCAATACATAAAAATATCATCAAGTGCATGATTAGTATAATTCATGATTATAGTAAGGCATGTAAAATTCATCAACACTTATGCTCCTCAAATCACATGATCAATATAATCTTTTGATAATCAATCACATAATAAGTATATAGTGATTAATAAATCATACGATCAATAATGATATATCAATGTCTATAAATGATCTGAAATAGCCTATGCCCAATAATGTCTATCACGAATGAATTAAAAGTCAACTCTAGTAAAAAAAAGTCAAATCAAGGGTGGACACTATATCCTTCTCCCCTTAGACTCGACTTACTTTTGGAAGTCGTAAGAGTTAGGGTCACAACTAGCACACATAAATCAAAAACTTCCTTTTAACACAAACATATTATAATATTTTCTAACTCCCATAAAGATAATGAAAACTAAATTTCCTCCTTATGCTTCAATTATTCAAAATAAACACGTTACACAAGAGGTAAATGAAGCACCAACAGCTATTAATTACAATATGTACACTAAATTGTTAAAATATTTACAAGGGAACTTCATTTTTACCACACTTGCAATACAAAACTATAACTTTAGTCACTAAGTTAAGCATCAATAAGAAGAAATCACTATATTTCACACCAATATTCATAGTAACACTCCTTCAACATCTAGTTGCATGCAAATAGAAAGAGATATATATACATTTACACAATATATTACACATATGCACCTATTATATTATTAAACAAATCATGTCATAAGCCTAAATGAGGGAAAATTTCTCAGAAATAAGCTTCCTCAAGTTAAATATGCTCTAGACATCACATGATAATCAAGCATATATAACCTATTTATTTTAAAGAACAAATTTCATTGCATTCAAATATCCTAATTTCCACCATGCTTACATTGCGCTATACTTTATACAAACATTAGGTACAATCATTAGCCAATCAAATCATTCAAAGAGCATCTTTAATCCATTATGTGTACACAAAGATTTGAAGGCAAGAAATCAGCGATTCCTTTTATTTAACTATTCCATAAATTTCAAACTTCACAATTCCAAGGTACTTCTATCTACTATAAGCTTTAGAAAGTTACCAATAAACTTCATTTTATTAACACTTCTCATTTACTTGGCTAATAACAACATTATCTAATTGTTTTCTTAGTCTAGTGCACTTTTCCGCGATGTCCTCCCCCACACACACTATCAGATGTTCAAAATGAACATGATGGAGACAATACTAGCTCAATATTTGGGCCCACAATACATCGATGCTCCAAATGACCACCATAGACAACAAAAGAGGAGGTCAAAGGAAATATCCTCAAATCAATTCATTAAATTAAAAAAAAATTGTGGGCGAAATCAATCACGATATTTAATTGTGGCAAGTGCCACCACAAAGGAAAAATAAAAGAAAGAAGAACTCAGTGGTCATCCAAAAGTAAAGAAATCTAAAAAATACACATTAATCCTAACGACACATCACATAAATCATAAATTAACTCAAGGCAAAATAAACAATTCATCCAATCCATATCACGAGGTGACCAACATTAGTCACACCAAAGGGAGTAACTGCTACACAACATCCAAGGGTGAAATGCCTTGAATGTGTTAGAGAGTGCATGCCATATTTTAAGACTTTTATTTTAATCCATATGTCTGTATTCTTTTTCATTATTTTTTATGCAATTCAATATTTTAAAAAAACTAGGCAATTATCCTTTATGAAAGTTAACATAGGTAGGAAGAGATAATCCAGTTACGCACTCACACATGCAGAAGCAATATACTCATACCATGACTAATATTCAAGATATCTTATCTATACCATGATCATATTCACCAAGTTATAACAAAAACAAAGGTTAGAGCTTCGATTAATCACTTGATAGTAGACTATAACATGCATCATTTCCATTAATGCACAACTAATAACCTATAGAAGATTAGAAAGTCCTTCATAAGGCATTTAAGCAATTTTGTCAATCGTATTTTTAAACAATCAAAATAGGTCTAATTACAAAAGCCAAAGTTTAATATCAATTTCTACTCTTACCAATAATAATATTATGACATTCTTCTAATTATCTAAGTTAAAAATATCTTAGTCCTACTTCCAAAAATTAGTTTTGTTTTCATCTAATGTCACTTAAATTCCAAGAATGCACGCATCATTCTATTTAAACTCACTTCCTATTATTACTTGATTACTATCATTCCTAGACTATGTATTTTTGATATTTTAAGACAAATTGACATTTAGAATTCCAACACAATTTCATATAGCTAATTATCATTTTATCTCATTAGAATTCACTAAGGAAGCACTTTTAAAATTCAATAAGGAAATGATATAGTAACCTTTCTTAATTTATCCATCTGGTTAAGAGAAATATTTATTCAATGCCACACAATTCCTACACAAAGCTACAACTATTATCTCGCCAAACCAAATAAAGACACAATGGTATTATTTCAATTTCTACATATGCAATGCACCAATCCTTGCTTCAATACACATATTTATCTCCCTTTAGTTTTGCAATACATTTCCTATTTAAATGATGGATTATTCTATTTAATCAATTCTTCCCATTAAAGAACAAGGATCATGAATGCAATACCTAAATTTCAGTCTTCAATGCAAATTAATTTCATCTAATCTTCCCTTTAACATATACAAGTCATATTCATAAATCATTATCCAATCCTTCTGCTTAATATCAATAACCCCCAAGTATTAGAATCTTTTACCCCAAAGAGAGAATGGGAAGAAATGGATATTGCCACACAAATCAATACACACAAATTTATGCAAACTTAGTTTGAATTTCCTAGTCATGCCAAATACAGCTTCCACTTTTAAAGGTATGCAATTTCAACTTCCATACTTGATCTCCTACCAATACATGTGCAACTAGAAATCCCAAATCCTTTGATAGCAATGATTTCCTCAAACAATATTTTATTACATACTAAATCACACATACTTATTTCTTTAATGGCGCAATAAATGACTTTTAAACCTTCAAAAAATCATTTCATTCGACACATAAAACCCTTTATCTTTCAATTTCTTTCATCAAGGGCTCTGCAAAATTCTAACTTACTTTATTGTTCAATTTGACTTGAAATTCTCACTTAAACAAATTGGTTGCATATATAAGAGTTGTATCATGCAAAATTCAATACTTTCAATGGAGTTTTCAAATTGAAATCTTTTTCATCGATCGAGAAGGATACACAACCATCAGAAAACTTTGAAGTTTCTTAGTGATGGACTTTCCTTTGTAAGTAGCTCATTGGGTCACTAGGGCTTGAAAAACCCCCCATTGATACACATATACTTCATCGATGCCTTAACCATTTTACATTCTAAGGTCATTGGGTCATCGGAACCTAAAACACATTCCAACGTCAGGTAGAGCTCCAATGATTTGACCATTCAAATTCCATCTCATTGTCCATATAGGCTTCCATGCTAGCATTGAAGGAACTATTGATCATTCTTTTCTTGTTGGGTTGTTGAGGATTTGAAAGGGCCCCAACTATACATTAAGATCCCGATGATAGTTGGGCCACAAACCATTACTCATCATTGGGTTTTTGGAGACAATGTTAGTCCCATCAAGGGTTGATCCCATTGATACAAAATAAACCACTTCACCTTTTATAAATGGGCTCACCATTCACTGTAAGTAATTAGGTCGCTGGATCATTGGAGGACCAAAATACTTCCAATAAGAGTATTATCTTCACTGATGATCGGGCCCACAAGAAAATTAAACCCGCTCATCTTAGGTTGTTGGGGATTTAAAAAATTCCCAACAATAATAGGAGTTTCAATGAGTAGAGTTCGACATATATAAAGAGATTAATACACATGTGGACATTTATGACCACTAGGAACCTAAGGAGGAAAAGGGTTGATCAAACAAACAAGAAAAAGACCCTAAATCATTAATAAAAGCACCTACAATGGAGAACATAGGTCACCAAAGAAGTAAAACACAAATCAAAGGAGACAATGGGTTTAGGGTTTTAATAAATTTTTAAAAGATCAAATGAAACCCTAAACTTATTGAACTTTACTACTCCCAACAAACATCATGCCATGATTAAGCAACCTCTTTCCTCTCTCATTTAATCCATCAATTAGATACATAATTTAAACCACCCTCATGGAATTCCAACTATCATAACTATTTAACCACTCTTAGAATACCAACACTCCCAAAAAAATTCCATGACTATACGATGACAGAAACATACCACAAATTATATTAAACATAACTTATCCTAATGAATAATCACCATATATTATTTTTTACTACCTCACACTTGGTTAAATTTTTTTTTGACCATTTATACCTAAATCACATACATGTCTTATTACACTACAACCAATTAATAACTATGTCTTATCCTAGAAACTCATGATACCCTTGAGAGTTTTTTTAAATATTTAGATTCTCTTATCTATTACCACATGTCCTCCAATAACCATATGTGATTATGCAATATCATACACATTCCAACAACTACTAAAGCTAAGACGTGACACAAATTACTCAACTAAATGTCTTGTGATTGTCACCATAGCAACAATAGAATAAGAGAATAAGAGAAACCTTCATTACGTATCACAACATTTAAAATTCATTGAAACTCACAAGATAGCATCATGTAACTATTTACTAGTCTATGATCAACAACTTGAACATCTTCTCTTCATCTCTAGAGGAAATCTCTATAGGTAAATATCATACCAAAATTTTAACATTATCCCACTTGATTTTACCCTAGAAGAGTTTATAGTATGAACTAATAATATACACATGCACATGAAAGGGATAAAACCTTTTTATCTCTTCATCACTAGAATCACTAGTACTCATAAGTTTCAAGTCAAAGAATAAATAATTTTTACTTGAGTATCAATTTTCTCCATTTAAACATTAGATAATTGTACACACTTTTCTACATATATTAAAACCAATAGTATTGAAAAGTCTCTGAAACCATTTTGCAACCATGAATCCAACAACATGCACTCTATATTTTCATAAAATATTTTAAAATACTTCCATTGATTCCAATTATACTTGTATTGCAATGTACCATGGCTTCACCATTAAACATTTATGAATTTGACATACCAAATTACTTGATTCTATTCTTGATACCAAATTTGAGGAATTTAGTACACCTATTGTAATTAGTCGTAGTGTAGAATAAATAATACTTTAATATTATATAATTTACAAATATAGTAAAGTTTGGTGTACCAATTTATTAAATATACACCATGAAGGAAAGAACATGGAATAATAGGTGCACTAAATTCTCACAAGGCATAAATATTTAAATCTAGAAACTAGGAAGAAATTTATTAGCTTTGAAAGTAAATTAACAATTCTATTCACAATAAATTGCATTCATTTCAACAAACCTTGTATCTCCTATAGAGTGTCTCAATCAATAGAAAACAATATATAGCATCACACCATGATTAAATAATATCTTTGATCTATTATCCAATCCATTATAATATTTAGATATAGATGTTGAACCATACTCATGGAATTCCAACTACCACAACCATCTTACCACCCTTGGAGTACCAAAATTCACTCTTGAATATTGTATGCTTATAAATGAAATCAACACATCACACACTATTTATTAATAAAAATAAACCCGCATGGATAATGACTCCATACATTTTTGTTCTATCACTCACACTTGGTTAGTGGTTGTTGACCATTCATCCTTGGATTGTATACATGTCTTCCTATATTATAGCCAAACACCAATTATGGCTTATGGTTGTAGAGATAATGGTTGTTCCTAGGTAGCGATAACCCTAAGAATCCTTTATAACTTCCACATGATCTAATTGTCACTACATATACTAAAAAATTATTGCATGTTCTCCTACAATATCATGCATCCCCTAGCAACTCCTGAGACCAAGATGCAATACCAAATCCTCAATAAGATACCTTATATTTACAACCATAGAAACACTAGGCTAAGACAATCCCCCATCCTATAACATGACATATCAAATTTACAATATATATTCATGTAGCAATTTACTAATCTATGATTAACCACTTTAATGCCTACTATTCATCTAAGAACTCTTTGTAGGTGAATAACACACCAAAGTTCCAATAAGATGGTTGTGTTAGATTGCCTAAAATAGCTAAGATAGAAAGTTTATTTATAAACTCTTGTATGTTAACCTTAGAATCATGGTCATAGTCCACGTTATTCTTAAATAAAACATCATAATAGATCGAAGTCTTAGTGGATGATACATGCTTAGTAGGGATTATGTAAGCACTCCTTTGCAATGAATAGTAGGAACCATAAAATAAATAAAATATAAGGATATAAATAAAAAATATGCTTTGAGATAGAGAAATAAAATAATAGTAGCAATAGTAGGAATGAGCTTTCCATAGTCCATGATGATACAAAAATACATATAGACGAATCCAAAGGTATGTGCTATCTAATGTATTGATTTGCAAATACAAATAGATGAATCCAAAACGTTTTTTTTAGATTGTAGGTATTGAGTAGCCCCCTTAAATTGCAATGTGCTTGGTAATTTTTTAAATGTGATTAGTGACAGTAGTGTGACACGTTCTTCAGTACCACATGGGATGGGGGAGACTAGACCTTGTGACCTACTGATATATCACAGGAATCTCTTGCCAATCAAGCTAAGCTCCTACACCAAATCCATTTTTTTTTCATATAAATAGTAGTGGCATACAATATTTAAAAGTAAAATTCTAATATGGTAGCTTAGGGTTGTTAGGGTAGGTAAAAGAGATATCACGGTAAACCCTACTCTATAGGCATACTTAATAATCGACTTGAAAAATATAATATTCCCACTATTTTCATGACAACATTTAATCTATCTTTTAGATGGAAGGTAATAATGAAAATACTTCTCTACAACAAAAGTGCAGGAAGAAAGAAATAATGATTAACTTTTCCCATTCAAAGAAAATTACATCTCAACTTGGAGTTAACAACAAAATAGACTGCTATTCATATAATTGTAATGCAAGATACAACAAAATTTTGATGTGATGACCTATATACACATACCTTCAACTAATATAGACAACACTCACATACAAGTATAGAGCCTTTTTTATTTTCTGGAATTTTAGAACCCCTTACAAATGAAAAGAAATCACATTTTATGGAGAGAATGGGGAAACTCAAATCCACCATATTAGGAAATGATATAACAATGTAAATGCAATTAACCTAAAACATGAAAAGGAAAAATATCTCTAGATATAAGATGTAAAATTAGAAACGTATAGTGTAAAATTGTAATAATTATGAAAAACTCTAGGAAGGAACTAGGCCATGTAGGACCAATTAGGTGCATGTTAGTGAAAAGATTTTGCTCTTTGCATTCAAATGATTAATTTTAGGACTCTGTTACCTTCTTTTAAGAACAAATGGTTCACTGAACAGTTGGGTCAGCGTTTGTTCAATCACCTCCCTCTGAATTTTTGCCTAGGTACAGCTCCCTATCTAGATTTTTCATAAAGTATGTTTTTGTTTTTATATTTATATCCAAAATGAAAGCTATTAACCATAAAGCATATAAGGCTGCCTATATCATTCTTGGATGAAAGGCTATAACTTTCTTCATATCTCATAAATAACGAAAACTATCTTCTTAATTTTCAAAGTATGTAATTACAGTAACTGAAACAAAGTTCACTATACTTCTTCCAAATAAAGACGAATAGATTCAGAGAAAATGAATGCACCCACAAACATGAATCTTTTCCAGAGTAAACAACACATTCAAAGGAAAGAACATCAGAGGGATAATGAAAAATTGCAATCAAATAATCAAATACTGTTTACTGATCGGATGAACATATGCAAAGACAAGTTATCCATTCGGATTCAAAATTCATAGATCTTTCTTCTCCCCAAAAACAATATCACCAGATTTCATATATATATATATATATATATATATATATATATATATATATATATATATCTTTATGTAATCAAAGACATAACGATACATCAGCTAATCTTTTTCCACCACAGATTTCGACCATCTGATTCCTCCTTTGATTAGGAATTAGAAAATACAAAAACAAACACACATTCCAGTTTTCTTTAAAATCAGTTACTAAAAAGCTAACCCTTCTACCATCGATTCTAATTAATTTATAGTCTAAACGGGGGGGTCTCCCTGAAAACCTGACCACTCCCCGATAAAACAGTTACGAAACCAACAGAAAGTATTTTGGTACAGTTGTCCCAAAGTTTTTGCATAACTATGAAAAATGTTTTGTTCTTAAAAATAAAGAAAACAAGCCCAAAGCGGATGCACTATGTTATATCTCATCATCACTTTCTTCTCCATCTTCGCGAGCATCATGAACAGCCATGAGTTCTTGGATCATTGATTGGCTTGGGACTTTCATTGCATTAAGCTTCACCTTTGCCACCTGTTTATTCCACCTGTGTTGCACCATTTTCTCTGAATACTTCGGCAGCTAGTCATTCCCAATGAATACCATTGATTTGATCATAGCCACTTTGGTTATATCCTTCGGCGTGAAACTACTCCTAACTCTGATCTTCTCCATGTTCAACCAGAACGACTTGACTGCTTCCTGTGTACTTGCCCCACAGATTCCTAGTTCCCAGTCATAATCGGGAGTAACCACTTTATTATCTTTGACAATACTGCTCTACAAATCCTGGAGTTCATAGACGGAGGTTTTCACATCCGCAATTATCGACTAAAAGGTGAGCACCCACCACATGATAGTCTTCTTAAGCACAAAAAGTTGGCATTCATCAGATACCAGCTTAATTGAATGTTCTATGAGAAATCTGGTAGTTATGTGCTCTTCGATTTTGGTAAACAGAGGCAGGACATTTTGCCATTTGTGCTCTTCTTTCTCCCATGGTACAAGCTGATTTTGGATTTTGAAAATCAGGCCTTGTACCTCACCACACAACTTCCGGGAGTCAGTAATGTATTTTTCACCATCTTTGATTACTTGTTCAATCCATTTTTCAACTGCTTCAGCGATGCTCTTAGCCCGTTGAACTTGATCCATCAACTTCCTATTTTTCGGAGAAGTTGGGTCAAAATTCTCAGTGGCATGGGATATTGGCATTGCTCCAAGGCAACCAATGCTCTCGATGAACTGAGCCAAAACACTTATATGTCTTTTAAGTTTTGTTTTCTCCCATCCATCCTTCTCTGACTAGGTAAGCATCTTTTTCGCTGACACTTGAAAAAAATGGTTATTTGTATCCCTGCTCATCTTTCCCAATTCTATTTTGGTTATTTCAAAATCATCAGAGCCGACCTCTTTGTTCTCATCTCTCGGTTTGTAAGAAGCAATTTCCGCCGTCCACTTACCAGTTTCCTCGTTATTGTTTAGGTGCGCGGTGGTCTTTAACCTCTTTGGCTTTGGATTCTTCTCAGAGTACTTGGCAACCATCTCCTAAATTGGAATGGTCACCGGAAGAGAGCTCCTTTTCTTGTTCACTGAGGTTGTTAACCATTTAGGAGTCGCAGTAGAATGAGAAGTTCCTTCAATCATTTTTGGGGGTGGCGTCATTGCTACAGTCACCATTTGGGAGTCTAGAGCACAAGCAACTTCACCATCCAAATCTTTAATTTCAAAGATCTGAGCTTCAAGCACGATGTCTTTGGCTCCCATAGCCTTGACCTGGTCCATCCTCTTCTGGGCGACACTACATGATCGAGTATACCGAGGGGTACTGAAATCCAGAGTTGGGGTAGGTCTACGTCTAGGCGGAGCCGACTTGATTTCCTTACCTACACAAACAGGAGCACCGTTAGAAGGACGTTTTGGTGAAGACATACTTCTCGTAGAAAGAGGCTTGGCGTCTGGCTTCATTGCTTTCTTCTTGGCCACCCATGCCACTGTTCTGTCCAGAACTCGTTCGATTCTCGATTGAATGTCATCATTTTCGTCTTCATCCCAATTAATTGGGGGCATTTCACTCTCTGCATGGGCTAAATACCCTGGTTCAAACAGTTCAAGATAATCTTCTTCAAGCCCTTTAATATCTATCTTTATTTGCAGAGAAATAACTTGTTCCAATACCAGTCTCATATTTTCTCTTTTGAAGACTTCAAGTTCATCTGAACAGTCTTCCTAGAAATCTTCTAACTGTGGCGTGGGAAGATAAGGCATTAAACCAAAGCTCCGAGAAAATCCTTTGTTATCAAACCCTTTTCTTTCAGCATAGAGAGAGAGATTAAAATTTCGAAGGTCTGCTCCTATACTTAGTGCATCAGACATTGAATTACAGGATAACACTCCCAAATGTATTGGAAAATGACCTTCCCACTTGTCCTTTAGCTGTGCCTTCTTGACCACAGAAGTCAGTTGTCTGCATACTTCTGCTAGGACAAAACAATCAAAATAGAAATGCGGAAGCTTGAAGGGTTCCTCTTCAAAGCCTCCCACTCATATATAGCAAAAGCATGGAAACTGGATGTAAAAGCTTCCAAACTTCTTAATCAAAGCCTGTGCCTCATCTGAAATCCGTTTGGCTTTTGTACCTTTCAGTTCATGACACATATCACCAAAGAATGCATTATGTACCCTTCTTAAATCTTGTAGGGCATTATCCTTTTGTAGCATTGGATAAAACTCATACACCGGAACATCTTCCTCAATGGGCTGCTTGGGTATGCCGGTTAACTCCTTAAAATAGGCCAAGCAATACAAAAGATATGAGGACATGAAATTTTTTTGTTGAAATTGCTTAGCTAGACTCAACTGCTCTTTCATCGAATCAACAATTAACTCTGCCCAATCCAGATATTGTTTTCCTTCCAAAACTAATTGTACATAGCAATATATCCAATCATCAAAGCTATAAGCTTTGGCAAAACCTCTGGCTCAATGTAACAAAAGCATTACATCATGGATATGTGGAAACATGTGGTTCTTGTTAGGATTTTTAGGCAGTCTAGAACCACCTCTCTGAGGGACTTTCAACCAGTACTTCGCCACATTATTCTTGTGTCTAGCTCTATCCGCATTGAACTCACTAATTGACTGAGCAGGGGAGAAATTAGAAAACTGATAATCTGGTATTTTGAACACCGAAGCAATCACTTCATGGTTAATGGTGAGAAGGGTTTCACCGTTATCCCTTTTGATGGTTTCAGATACAGGGTCGTATTTGGCAATACACTCCCGAACAAGCTCTGGACAATGGATTGCTGGAGGAAAGGCTACAGCTTCTAAAAGTCCACTACTCAAAATCTCTATACAGAAAGACTTATCAACACCCCTAAACACCCTTTCTTTCAAATCTTCAAGTTTCTTACCCTTGAGGTCAGTATCACTAACTATGGCTTCTGTTGACGCCATGCTAAAGACGTTTCCAAACAAGTGCAGGGTGGACTTCATGATTTCAAAACAAGAAACCCAAACTTGATTGCAATGAAACCAAACTTCTGTATGAGAGAAAATGCAAGGGAAAACACTGGAGAGAATAAGGAAAGACTCACTTTCACAGCTGTATAATCGGATGATGGCTAGCGGCAAGAAAAACTCCTATCTAGGGACAATATAAACACAAATCCAGCAACAAGAGCAAACATAGAACACAAATGATTTTCATACCTTATAAAGAAAGGTAATAATGCAGACGCATTAAATGCAATGATTTCACAATTTCATTCAGAACATGGCAAATTGACAGATTAGACCCCCGCACGCATGCATTGAATGCATGACGGCATACTTTAAGAAACTGCCAGTTCCTGCAACGTTCACTTACTTCAAAAAAAACCAAAGAACAACATCACTTTACAATATGGTTCTGCCTCTCCGTATTTAGCAATAAATGCACTTCTCGAAACATTAGAAACCGCGGGACCCACCAGCATTGAACTTGTGTGAACATCTTGAACCAACTTCTTGAGTGTTCAAGTAGTTCAAGATGTACGCCGCTTCAAACTGTTGACCGCTTTGCCGTGTTGAACACGTTGAACATATTTGAACCCTTTGAACTTAGTTCAAGAAGTTCAATACAAATATTATGTCACTGAACAAGAAAAACTTTATTAAAGAGCCGCTGCAAAAACTTAGAGAAAATGTTAGTACGAAGAACCTTTTCTGAACACTTCGGAACCTATTGAACCTAAATGAACATCTTGAACCTAGTTCAGAATGGTTCGACTCGTTCAAGGAGTACAATGAATTGTCCGAACTTGAACGAAAATGACTAGAGAAAGGACTTGAGGCCGCATTTAAAGACTCGAACCAAGGTAATATGGTATGAACTAGGACTCCAACATAAAAAGGAAATTATGACCCATTCTCGGCATGAAGAATAAATGACACGGTAACATTGGCTCTGACTGGGGATTGTATTTTTCAAAGGAAAATGCAAGAACTCACAGACTCTGGTTTCGCAAAACATAAAACAACGGGGAAAGGTTTAAAAGCACAACCAAAAATACCTAGACTACTATGTACAAGTGACTCAAACACTGGACTTACAATTTATAGAGCTTGAGATCTTGCCCATTGTAGGTATAAGGCAGGATCGTTCCATCAGCATAGCTGAGTCTGAATGCATTTTGTCCTACTGCTTCACAAATTCTGAAAGGATCTTTCCACAATGAATCAAACTTGCCGTGAGCACCTTTGGACTCTTTCCTTTTGTCCCATAGTAGCACCTCATCTCCTACTAGGAAACCTCTTGGTCGAGCTCGCATGTCAAAAATCCTCTTTACTCGGCTCTGATGCTCTAAAATCCTATCCACCAGCAATTCTCTCTCTTCTTCTAACTTTGTCAGATACATGATTCTTTTCTCCAAAGCATTTTGAAAGAAGGAATCTTCCACTACTGTTTGCAACTTGGTTGCTGATAACTCCAGTGGCAAAGAAAGTTTCGCTCCTACACCATACACAAGTTCAAAAGGTGCCATCCCAATAGCCCTCTTGGGTGTGGTCCTGTCCACCCATAAAGCCTCATATAACTTCTTATGCCAATTCCTAGCATTCTCGTCAACTAGCTTCTTCATGATGACTATCAAATTCTTGTTGCTAGATTCGGCCAAACCATTGCCCTATGGAAAATAATCAGAAGAATGTGAGAGTGAAATTTGATGATCATAGCAAAACACGATCAACTCTTCAGAGGAGAAATATGACGCATTATCTGTCACAATTTTTTGGGGTACCCCAAAACGAACTAGGATGTAATCCATGAGGAAACTACACACAATCTCTGAATTGGCCTTTTTGGTAGGAATGGCTTCTACCCACTTTGTAAAGTAGTCAGTAGCTGTCAAAATATACATGTGACCCGCACTGGAATGAGGGTTTATTGGGCCTATGAAATCAATGCCCCACTGTGTGAAAGGTTCATCCATCACTACAGGCCTTAGAGGCAGTGCTGCTAAATGTGGCTTCCCAGAGAACAATTGACATTTTTCGCATTCTTTTACGTGAATATAGGCGTCTCGAAACATGCCGGGCCAATAAAAACAATTTCTTAGAATTTTGAAAGCAGTAACAGATGATGAAAAGTGTCCACCACAAACGTCTCCATGATAAGCTTCTAGGAGCTTTTTCTATTGAGGTTTATCTACACACCTTAAGTACATTCCATCTAACCCCTTTTTGTATAGAACATCTTGCCAAATTACATACTTTGCAGCCTTTAATTTTAAATTCCTTTATTCTTTAGCCAATAGATGATTTGGGCAACTACCATAAGTTAAATAGTAGGCCACATTAGAGAACCAGGTATCCTGCAATCCAACAAAAAGAGTTAATGGTAACTCCGCTTCAGTTTCCACCTCATTTTCCGCTATCAACTTGCATAAGCCCTGCCCTTTAATTGTCTTCATAGGGCGAATATCTAAGTCATACTCTTGAATTTTCATCACCCATGTTGCTCGCTTATTTAGTCCAACCTCCTGTTGAGTCAAAATGCTTTTCACGGCTGAATCTGGAACGAAAACCACAGAGTGAGAATGCAGGATATAATATCGAAACTATTTCACGACTTTTACAACAGCATATGCATGTTTCTCCATAGGTGAATATTTGAGCTCATGCTTCTTGAGCAAAGTACTCATGAACGCTATAGGCATTTCAGTCCCATGTTCATCCAACTGCAACAAAATTTCACACATAGTATGGTCTGATGCATAACAATAGAGAATAAAATCTTTCATGAAATCTGGGTTAACAAGAGTGGGCGCATTTGCAACTGATCCTTTAATTTTCTCGAAAGCATTTTTGGCTTCTTCGGTCCACTTGAAAGGATGTTGCTCACTTAGCAAACCAACAATGTGTTTTGTGGTCTCAACAAATTCTGGAACAAATCTCCTCAGGAAATTCACTTGACCAAAAAACGATCTTACTCCAGTCCGGCTAGAGGGTAAATTGAGACGTTGAATTGCATTAACCCTGTCGGGATCAATCTTGACTCCCTCTTTTGAGACAATATGTCCTAACAATTTGCCCTTAGTGATGCAAAAAACTGATTTCTTAGGATTCAGAGAAATCCCGTGTTCACGACACCGCTGTAACACTGCACTCAAATCCCAGGAATGATCTGTCCTTTTTTTTGAAAACACCGTGAGGTCATCCAGATAAACTACAATTATTCTGTCTCGAAAATCCTTGAAAGAGGAATCCATAGCCCTTTGAAAAGTGGCTCCAACATTTATTAAACCAAAAGGCATGCGGTTGTATGTGAATGTTCCCCATGGAGTGATGAATGTTGTCTTGTGTTGTTCATGTTCTGCTATAGATATCTGGTTATAACCAAAAAAACCATCCAACATCGACATCATCTCTGACCTAGACACTGTCTGTAATATGTGATCCATATTTGGTAAGGCGTAGTTGTCCTTCAGGCTTGCTTGATTCAAATTTCAAAAATCAACACAGATACGAATTTCCCCATTTTTCTTTCTTACGGGTACAATGTTAGCTACCCAGGTGGAATGGTGAATTGGATATATGATTCGGGCCTTAAGCATTTTCTCAACTTCCTTAGAAATTGCATCCACCATGATGGGATTAAAGTTCCTTAATCTTTGCCTAAAAGGAGAGATGCCTGGCTTCAGTGGAATCTGATGTTGAAAATGTCCATTTCTAAACTCCTTCAGATCATCATAAGACCAAGCAAAAACATCAATATACTCCTTAAGCAGTGTACCAAGTGTTTTCTTTTCCTCTGCAGAACAACATCGGCCGATTGTCACTTCTTTTGGATTAGCTTCATCTCCCAAGTTTATTTTCTCACATTTTCCTTTCCCATCATCCTTGGGAACTTTATTACCTATGAATGCATCATCTCTGGTGAAAAATCTCTCCAGAGTCACTAACCCCTTAGGAATTTTGTTACCTTTGAGTTGAATAAAGCTATTTGTAGGATCCACCTTTGGGTCTGGACTGAACTCTTTGCAAACACTCTCAGAGCCTTCAAAATATGACTAAGAAACTGATTGAGCACATTCTAGGAAATCTTTGATCTGTGCATCTGCACCAAAAACCTACCAATGGTCTACATTATCGGGAACACTAGGCCTATAGATCATTTCAATCCTATATGAGTTATCTTTAAAATCCAGATGTGGTAATAAAAGTAAGGCAGACACTGCCAATGAATCTGCCCTACTATTTTGTTCCCTCGGAATTGCTTCAATCGAGAAAGCATCAAAGAATTCTATCTCATCCCAAACTCTATTCCTGTAATGCCTCAACCTGTCATTCTTAACCGTATAAACATTCCTCACTTGCCTAACAATTAACTCTGCATCACCTTTGACTTTAAGCAACTTAATTCCTTTACATTTAGCCTCACTTAATCCCAATAATAGTGCCTCATATTCAGCAGTATTATTAGTGTTTTTAAAATCCAACTTGAAGGAAAAGGGGAAAATATTACCAGTTGGTGACAACAAAACCACCCCTGCTCCAGAACCAGAGTTAACGCAGCTTCCATCAAACTCCATCTGCCATAGTCCACCAAGTTCATTAGCTATCTTATCCATTTTCTTTTCACCAGGTGCAAGGACAAGATAGTTTCCAAACTCACACTCCTGAAACAGAATCTAGGCTTTCGGGTTATCTGAGGGAAATACAGTATACTTATTCTTGGGTTCAGGTTCAAGCTTGATTTTCTAGTTTCCAAGGGGAATAACGGCTTCAGACCAGTCCATTTTGATTTCACCTCCAAGATCCTTGCAAAACGTCCTACTCAGAAGCATTCCGTAACTCACCGGAATATCAATGACTAGTATAGTTAATCTTACTCTTTTGTTTGGGCATGCTGCCAGCACTACCTGGACGTCCTTTACCTGACCAATAAGAGGAACCTATTTTCCATCCATTGAAAAGCATCTTCCAAACATTTTAGTAAGGGTTAAACCTAAAGATTTAGCTACAGAAGAAGGCATTATATTGTCTGAAGCCCTTGAGTCAATTATGCAATTACTTAACTTTTGGCCATTTAGGAGAAGGGAAATATAGAAAGGTTCAGGTTTCAAAATTTTGACCTCATGCCCAGACCTTGTGTCATGAAAAGCATAGGAATCTGCCAGATTAGCTAATGAGAAGGGGATAGATGAAGACCCTTCGGCAACAGCTAAATCACTATGTTCCATGCACTCGTGTACTTGGGACTCTGAAAAGGAATCCCCTTTAACATATTTGACCAGTTTATCCAACTCTTTTGGGTTAATCTTTAAGTACTCAGTGGTAGGTAGTTGAATGGTTGAGGCCTTACAGAATTCAATGATATCAAAGGAGGAAGAAGAGGAAGAGCTCTCATGATCGTCATGGTTCCTTTGCAAAATCTTAACCTCGGGAACCTTTGAAAAACTATTACCTAGGAGATCTTTGCTTTTGAAATTGTTTCTAGAAGGATTCACAAAGGAAGAAGGCTGGGAGGTTCATTGATTCCTTGTTAGGATCGCACATGAAGAACCTTCAAGAGTTGCCAAAATGTTACTACCCTTTTCTGAATCTGACTCATATTTGAGGTAGAATGTTCCAGAGTCACCAGGTGCCTCTTGAATTCTTTCTTCTTCAATGAGCTCTCCTAATTCATCCTTTGTGTTTTGCATCTGAACGTGTCTTATCATATCAGGACACAAAACCCCATCATGATCAGTGGTAAGATAAAATGAACACATGACACCTTTGTCAGGAGGTGCTTCTATCTGTAATCTTTGTGGAGCTGTAGGAAGTTGCAACGGTCGTCCATAGTTATATTGATTTGAGGTTCTCCTGCTTATATCCTAATAAGGTTGTGGATAAGAGTTTCCAGGCTTAGGTATTTGCCTCTTTAGAGCAATCATATCATTGACAAGCCGTTGAACAATTGGATCGGTAGAGGACATAGAAGCCTGAGATTGTCCCTGAGGAATTTGTACATCCTTCCTCCATTTGCCAGCTGTTATCAGATCATCTTCAAGCTCTATAGCCTCGTTTTATGCAGTTTCTAGGTCGGCCGGCCTACTTCTTCTGAGGTGAAATCCTACATCAGGTGGCATGGAATTTACGAAGAAACATCACTGATTATCTATAGTTGGTCTCTTGGCTTGAGGAATTTTGTGAATAATCTTATTATATCTTGCTACATAATCCCTCATCGGTTCATGAATTTCCTTCTTCATCTGTATGAGTTGAGCCAGTAGCGTGTGTTCATCATCAGCACTTTGGAATCTTTTTTCAAAAGCAGTTTTCATCATTTGTCAATCAGTTATGGATCCTGCTTGCAACTAGCTAAACCATTCTGCTGCCCCTTCAATGAGGGTTTGGGCAAAAAGCCTAACAGCCATGTCCTCATATTGAACTACCAGGATTCCCGTTGCTACATTAAAAGAGTTCAAATGCTCTTCAACTGAAACTTTTACGTCACCTTTATATTTGGGTAAAACATCCTTTGCTCCTTTTGGTAGCGGATTATGGGCTGCGAGAGCAAGAGGTCCAATAGTCGCACCCCAGGGTTGAGCCATAATGAATACTAGATGAATGGTTACAAGAGGCGGAGCTTGAATTCTAGTAAGTGTTAGTGCTTGCCAAGGGGAAGAAGAAGATATAGGAGTAACTCTGTTAGGAGATGAAGGTTTGCTTTTGGCCTTCCTTCTAGGAGTAAAACTTGGGGCAAATGATAGATTTTGCAATTCTTCAAAACAGTTATCAATTACTCCTTCTTTCCTTTGTGCTCTAGTATATGGACGAGAATCCAGGATGATTAAAAGAAAGGGTTACTTCAATCAAGACTCAATCTCAACAATCTTCCTGCACTCCAAACACTTTTGCTTATTATGGGCTCACATTTATGACATACTGGTCTATTGAAAAATTTGGTTTTCTCTTTGTTTCGCTCCCCAGCAGAGTTGCCAGAAATCTATTAGTGAACAGATTTTGCTCTTTACATTCAAATGATTAATTTTAGGACTCTGTTACCTTCTTTTAAGAAAAAATGGTTCACTAAACAGTTGGGTCGGCGTTTGTTCAATCACCTCCCTCTGAATTTTTGCCTAGGTACAACTCCCTATCTAGATTTTTCCTAAAGTATGTTTTTGTTTTTATATTTATATCCAAAATGAAAGCTTTTAACCAAAAAGTGTATAAGGCCGCCTATATCATTCTTGGATGAAAGGCTATAACTTTCTTCATATCTCATAAATAACGGAAACTATCTTCTTAATTTTCAAAGTATGTAATTACAGTAACTGAAACAAAGTTCAATATACTTCTTCCAAATAAAGACGAACAGATTCAGAGAAAATGAATGCACCCACAAACATGAATCTTTTCCAGAGTAAACAACACATTCAAAGGAAAGAACATCAGAGGGATAATGAAAAACTGCAATGAAATAATCAAATACTTTTTCCTGATCGTATGAACATATGCAAAGACAAGTTATCCATTCGGATTCAAAATTCACAGATCTTTCTTCTCCCCAAAAACAATATCACCAAATTTCATATATATATATATATATATCTTTATGTAATCAAAGACATAATGATACATCTGCTAATCTTTTTCCACCACAGATTTCAACCATTTGATTCCTCCTTTGATTAGGAATGAGAAAATACAAAAACAAACGCACGTTCCAGTTTTCTTTAAAATCAGTTACTAAAAATCTAACCCTTCTACCATCGATTCTACTTAATTTATAGTCTAAATGGGGGGGTCTCCCTGAAAACCCGACCATTCCCCGATAAAACAGTTACGAAACCAACATAAAGTATTTTGGGACAGTTGTCCCGAAGTTTTTGCATAACTATGAAAAATGTTTTATTTTTAAAAATAAAGAAAACAAGCCCAAAGCGGATGCACTATGTTATATCTCATCATCACCCTCTTCTCCGTCTTCATGAGCGTCATGAGCAGCCGTGAGTTCTTGGATCATTGATTGGCTTCGGACTTTCATTGGATTAAGCTTCACCTTTGCCACCTCTTTATTCCACCTGTGTTGCACCATTTTCTCTGAATGCTTCGGTAGCTGATCATTCCCAATGAATACCATTGATTCGATCCTAGCCACTTTGGTTATATCCTCCAGCGTGAAACTACTCCTAACTCTGATCTTCTCCATGTTCAACCGGAATGACTTGACTGCTTCCTGTGTACTTGCCCCACAGATTCCTAGTTCCCAGTCATAATCGGGATTAACCACTTTATTATCTTTGACAATACTGCTCTGCAAATCCTGGAGTTCATAGACGGAGGTTTTCGCATCTGCAATTACTGACTAAAAGGTGAGAACCTGCCACATGATAGTCTTCTTAAGCATGAAAAGTTGGCATTCATCATATACCAACTTAATTGAATGTTCTGTGAGAAATCTGGTAGTTCCGTACTCTTCGATTTTGGTAAACAGAGGTAGGACATTTTGCCATTTGTGCTCTTCTTTCTCCCATGGTACAAGCTGATTTTGGATTTCGAAAATCAGGCCCTGTACCTCACCACACAACTTCTGGGAGTCAGTAATGTATTTTTCACCATCTTTGATTACTTGTTCAATCCATTTTTCAACTGCTTCAGCGATGCTCTTAGCCCGTTGAACTTGATCCATCAACTTCCTATTTTTCGGAGAAGTTGGGTCAAAATTCTTAGTGGCATGGGCTATTGGCATTGCTCCAAGGAAACTGATGCTCTTGATGAACTGAGCCAAAACACTTATATGTCTTTTAAGTTCTCTTTTCTCCCATCCATCCTTCTCTGACCCGGTAAGCATCTTTTTCGCTGACACTTGAAAAAAATGGTTATCTGTATCCCTGCTCATCTTTCCCAATTCTATTTTTGTTATTTCAAAATCATCAGAACCGACCTCTTTGTTCTCATCTCTTGGTTTGTAAGAAGCAATTTCCGCCGTCCACTTACCAATTTCCTCGTCATTGTTTAGGTGCGCGGTGGTCCTGAACCTCTTTGGCTATGGATTCTTCCCAGAGTAATTGGCAACCATCTCCTGAATTGGAATGGTCACAAGAAGAGAGCTCCTTTTCTTGTTCACTGAGGTTGTTAACCATTTAGGAGTCATAGCAGAATGAGAAGTTCCTTCAATCATTTTTGGGGGTGGCGTCATTGCTACAAACACCGTTTGGGAGTCTAGAGCACAAGCAACTTCACCATCCAAATCTTCAATTTCAAAGATCTGAGCTTCAAGCACGGCGTCTTTGGCTCCCATATCCTTGACCTGGTCCATCCTCTTCTGGGTGACACTACGTGATCGAGTATGCTAAGGGGTACTGAAATCCAGAGTTGGGGTAGGTCTGCGTCTAGGCGGAGCCGACTTGATTTCCTTACCTACACAAATAGGAGCACTGTTAGAAGGACGTTTTGGTGAAGACATACTTCTCGTAGAAAGAGGCTTGGCATCTGGCTTCATTGCTTTCTTCTTGGCCAACCATGCCACTGTTCTGTCCAGAACTCGTTTGATTCTCGATTGAATGTCATCATTTTCGTCTTCATCCCAATTAATTGGGGGCATTTCAGTCTCTGCATGGGCTAAATACCCTAGTTCAAACAGTTCAAGATAATCTTCTTCAAGCCCTTTAATATCTATCTTTATTTGCAGAGAAATAACCTGTTCCAGTACCAATCTCATATTTTCTCTTTTGAAGACTTCAAGTTCATCTGAACAGTCTTCCTAAAAATCTTCTAATTGTGGCATGGGAAGATAAGGCATTAAACCAAGGCTCCAAGAAAATCCTTTGTTATCAAACCCTTTTCTTTCAGCATACAGAGAGAGATTAAAATTTTGAAGGTCTGCTCCTATACTTTGTGCATTAGACATTGAATTACAGGATAACACTCCCAAATGTATTGGAAAATGACCTTCCCACTTGTCCTTTGGCAGTGCCTTCTTGACCACGGAAGTTAGTTGTCTACATACTTCTGCTAGGACAAAACAATCAAAACAGAAATGCGGAAGCTTGAAGGGTTCCTCTTCAAAGCCTCCCACTCGTATATAGCAAAAGCATAGAAACTAGATGTAAAAGCTTCCAAACTTCTTAATCAAAGCCTGTGCCTCATGTGAAATCTGTTTGGCTTTTGTACCTTTCAGTTCATGACAAATATCACCCAGGAATGCATTATGTACCCTTCTGAAATCTTGTAGGGCATTGTCCTTTTGTAGCATTGGATAAAACTCATACACCGGAACATCTTCCTCAGTTGGCTGCTTGGGCATGCCGGTTAACTCCTTAACATATGCCAGGTAATACAAAAGATACGAGGACATGAAGAAATTTTGTTGAAATTGCTTGGCTAGACTCAACTTCTCTTTCATCGAATCAACAATTAACTCTGCCCAATCCAGATATTGTTTTCCTTCCAGAACTAATTGTACATAGCAATATATCCAATCATGAAATCTATAAGCTTCAGTAGAACCTCTGGCTCGATGTAACAGAAGCCTTACATCGTGGATATGTGGCAACATGTGGTTCTTGTTAGGATTTTTAGGCAGTCTAGATCCGCCTCTCTGAGGGACTTTCAACCAGTACTTCGCCACATTATTCCTGTGTCCAGCTCTATCCGCATTGAACTCACTAATTGACTAAGCAGGGGAGAAATTAGAAAACTGATAATCTAGTATTTTGAACACCGAAGCAATCACTTCGTGGTTAATGGCGCGAAGGGTTTCACCATTATCCCTTTTGATGGTTTCAGATATAGGGTCATATCTGGCAATACACTCCCGAACAAGCTCTGGACAAGGGATTGCCGGAGGAAAAGTTGCAGCTTCTAAAAGCCCACTACTCAAAATCTCTATATAGAAAGACTTATCAACACCCCTAAACATCCTTTCTTTTAAATCTTCAAGGTTCTCACCCTTGAGGTCAATATCACTAACTATGGGTTTTGTGGATGCCATGCTAAAGACATTTCCAAACAAGTGCAGGGTGGACTTCATGATTTCAAAACAAGAAACCCAAACTTGATTGCAATGAAACCAAACCTCTCTATGAGAGAAAATGTAAGGGAAAACACTGGAGAGAATAAGGAAAGACTCACCTTCACAGCTATATAATCGGATGACGGCTAGCGGCAAGAAAAACTCCTATCGAGGGACAATATAAACACAAATCCAGCAACAAGAGCAAACACAGAACACACATGATTTTCATACCTTATAAAGAAAGGTAATAATGCAGACACATTAAATGCAATTATTTCACAATTTCATTTGGAACGCGGCAAATTGATAGATTAGACCCCCGCACACATGCATTGAATGCATGGCAGCATACTTTAAGAAACTGCCAGTTCCCACAACGTTCACTTACTTCGAAAAAAACCAAAGAACGACATCACTTTACAATATGGTTCTACCTCTCCGTATTTAGCAATAAATGCACTTCTCGAAACATTAGAAACCGTGGGACCCACCGGCATCAAACCTGTGTGAACATCTTGAACCAACTTCTTGAGTGTTCAAGTAGTTCAAGATGTACACCGCGTCAAACTGTTGACCACTTTGCCGTGGTGAACACGTTGAACATATTTGAACCCTTTGAACTTAGTTCAAGAAGTTCAATACAAATATTATGTCACTGAACAAGAAAAACTTTATTAAAGAGCCGCTGCAAAAACTTAGAGAAAATGTTAGTACGAAGAACCTTTTCTAAACACTTCGGAACCTATTGAACCTAAATGAACATCTTGAACCTAGTTCAGAACGGTTCGACGCGTTCAAGGAGTACAATGAATTGTCCGAACTTGAACGAAAATGACTAGAGAAAGGACTTGAGGCCACATTTAAAGACTCGAACCAAGGTAATATGGTATGAACTAGGACTCCAACATAAAATGGAAATTATGACCCATTCTCGGCACGAAGAATAAATGACGCGGTAACAGTGCACCAAAACATAAACTATAAAAATAATGTACTTCCTTAATATTAACACAATATAATTGATGAAATACAATTATTAAATCATAAATCAACCTAGATTAATGAATGTTAGTTATTATTGATAAATAAAATTATAATCAATAATAACTAACATTCATTAATCTACCCCTTAGAAGCTATTAATTGTGCACTGATTATCATGTTGAATTTTTTTGACTAAAAAATAATATTTGGAGCATATTTCAACTTCTAATGAGTACTAAATGAATTATAATCACATAGACTATCTAAATGGTTCAAGAGTTGACCTAGGAGACCCTAATATAACAAACTCTTCTAAGGTATTTATAAAAATTGCCTTGAAAAAAATAGATATAGAGAAGATGAAGCTAAACATGTTATTGTTTAAAATTTTCTACTAAATTATGTTTATATGCATCATATCATTCCTCTATAGTGTTAGAGTTTGGCCTTCAAAGAATTAAATCAAATGCAATTTTTTTTCTTTTCAAAAACTAGCACTTGCACCAAAAGGAGGTGCAATGGTTACACCGGTTGTAATATATATATAAAATATCAAATTGGGGATATGAATATATTCATGCAATCTAGTGACATAACATAGACAATGTTTCCTAAAGAAATCATTTATACACACACACATGTGTGTGTGTGTGGGGTAAATGCACAAAGTTGGGTCCCAATCCCGCGAAAGTCCATGGGTTGGGAAAAGAGCCCACTAGAAACGGGTGCCCAATTTTTACAAATCGAGCACCCATTTCACTCCGGGTGCCCGAGGCATTCAAAAACAAGCGCACATTTTTTAGAAACGTGCGCCCGTTTTGGTTCGGGTGCCTGAAGCTAAACGGGTGCCAGTTTCTTGAATGTATTTATTTATTTTTTTAAACCATTTTCCATCATTTTCACTATTTCAAAAATGGGTAAACGTTTCAGAGGAGCATGGGTACCAATTTTTTTCATCCCAGCTGACCCCCCAGACCATTTTTTACCTCCTTCCAGGTACATAGTTTTGTTTTTTATATTCTTTTTTATTTATTTTTATTATTTTTCATAAAAAATGTTAATTTATTGTTATTATTTTTCATAAAAAAAAGGTTAATTTACTATCATTTTTTTATTTTAGTGTTTTAAAATTTGAAAAAAGTTTTTTATTGTATTTAATTTCATGTTTAAAATAGTTTTTTGTTTTTAAATATTGCAGAAAACATGAAAACGCAAACGAACAATAAACTTAAAAAATAGTAAAAACTTAAAACTGTAGGAAAAAAACAAAAACAAAAATGTAAAAGAACAATAAACATTAGACACAAAAAACAGACAATAAACCCTGAACAAAAAAATGAACAATAAACCCTAGATAGAAAAAAACGAACAATAAACCCTAGAAAATAAACGAACAACAAACCCTAAAAAATTAACAAACAATAAACCCTAGATGAAAATCAACAATAAACCTCTCTCTCTCTCTCTCTCTCTCTCTCTCTCTCTCTCGATAATGGTAGCCTAATTGAAGATACTGGTTAAATATTTCAAGGGTACTAAATTGTAATTCCATGGAAGTTACCTTCTTTGAAAAGATGAACTACACAATGCTACCATTAAACTATGATTAGAAGCCTCTCATGACAAGATGGTCAACTATTATGGGTCCCAAAGTATAACTATCATAGGTATTGTAGTTATGTAAGTGTTTGTGTTGTGAGTTGGTTTTATGTCTTGTTGATTGGTACCTTGTTTCTTGGTATCGTGTATGGAATTTTAATGAGTTCAATGTGAACCAACCCAATTAATGTGTTGTGGAGGAAGAGTGTCTCCTAGGCCCTTCTGCACTTGTTAGAGAAGAATAAATACCCCTATTGGATATTATCTTGATGTGGAGAATGATCATTCTTTGGCATGTTACTCCTTGTGTGTGAGTTCATGTTGGGTCTTCATGTTTTTTTGGTTGTGTGGATGTTGTTGGCAACAAGGGTTGTTACCTAATTTTCCCTAGTATGATATGTTTCAGAAATTCCTATTAAATATTAGTTAGACCCTTGAGTGTGCTAAAGATTTATTTCATGTACAATTGTCTTCTCTATGTTTTGATTCCCTCTTTCTCGAGCATGTTTTATTAGATGGTGTGATTGAGAATTTTTTCTGATTTGATTGGAATGCTAATGATTTGGCTCATGATTGATCATTTTGAATTATGTTATTGAGGTGATGCATTTGAATGTGAAAGAGATTAAAATGTTGTGTATGTTTGATATGTGGAGGATATTTTGTGTTGATATGCTTGCTTAAGGTGTATTGTTTGTTGATATTTTATGAGAATTCATTATTTTATGTGTGAAATAGTAGTGTGGAGAAGTGAAAGAAATGTGAATTGTTATGATAGATCATTTGGGTTAATGACTTATGTCACTAATTTGCATTATTTTTTATCAATATATGAGAACATAGATGATCAATTTCACTATTTAAAAAGAATGAGGAAGAATTTTAAATGGGTCATATGCATTTTGTATATCCAACATCTATTTGTCATAGTCTTGTGCAAACCATGTCTTGCATAAAGTGCATAATTAAGTTATTAAAAGGAAAACATGCATGGTAGGAGCATTGTGTTAATGTGGCTTAGTTCCTCCATTGTGTTTTCCATGTTAAGTATGTGGATATCATTTTGTCATAGCCCATGGTAGTGATTTTTTATATAGAGTAAATGCATGTCCCTAGTGTGGATATTCTCTAAATGGTTGAATGTTATTCATGCCCTACATGAGTGAATGTGTAAAGTATCATTAGTTGAGTGTGAATGTATATCTTAGCCTTGTAAAATTATACATTCCCAGTGAATGTGGTACTCTATGTGACCTAATCCTTTCATTAAAGGAATTTCATGTGGATGTGGTAGAAAATCCTACACATGTCCATTTGCATAATTAAGTGTATTAGTGCTTTATTGTTGCATAAACTCATTCTTTTGATGTTCTTGGGTACATTCTTCAATGCACCTTGAATGTTGTATTCTCAGGGACCATGTATTTGTTACTCCCTCAAATGTGGCTAACATTAGTCAATTAGTTATGTGAAAGTGGTTTTCAAGTATTGGTGGTTTATTGTGGTCATTGATAGAATTTATAATTGTTATAAGGGCTAGCATCAAATTTTCTAAATTTCTTATGACTAGTCTAGTCACCAAACCTTTCCATCTATCTATTTTGTGATCCTTGGTGAAACTTGAGTTATTGTTGATATTTTTGACATTTTGATTATCTAGTGTTGGAATTGATAATTACCCCTTTTGGGCTTTCTTGAATTCTTGTGGTGGCTATTCTAAATGTTTGAAATTGTTGGTCTTATGTTATGTTAAGTGTTAATCTCTATCACGTTAATTATGAGCCTCGAATAGAATCTACAAGGGAGTAAGTTGTCGTGGTTGTACTAAATATGGATGTGGTATTAAATAGAATGATGATCATTCAAAAATATCTTCCTTAGTCAAATATTTTTACATTATTTAAGATTTGTTTAAATGTTTTTCAGATGCATTGTCAAATATATTTTATTGCATCAACTTGCATTAATCAGAGTTATGTTTAAAATTTAAACATAACTCTGATTAATGCAAGTTGATTCAATAACATATATTTGACAATCCCCTACTCTTTAGTGTATTCTTTGTGCATCATTTAAATGGTTGTGAATACCTTGAGCTTGTTATTGAGTCAAAAATATGTGTATTCCTCCTTATGCACTTTGTATGTGTATACACTTAAAATTGGTTTGAAGATAATTAAATAAATAAGCAATTATTTAATTAATCCCCCTCCCTAATTTAATTGAATTCATTAGCAATTTGATTAAATTCTCCCTTTCATCTACTTATTAATAAATCTAATGATTTATTTAATAAGTTAATTTCAATATTCCCCTTTGATTAATTAATTCAAATTAATTAATCCTCCCCCCATTTCAATCAATTCTTGTAATCCTCTAATTAATTAAAACAAATCAATTTATGAGTTGTTGAAAATTAATTAGTCTTTTCCTATTATTTGAATTTTTAAATTCAAATTACCCACATGCCTCCTAACTTCTAACCACCTATCCTAACCATCTCTCTAACCTAACCCATTCCACCTAACCTTGGGTTTGCCTAACCCTATCCTAACCTCCTTATCCTAACCTCCCATGGTGTGGATATTCTTCCCTTGAGACACATGGCACTTTGGCCACGTCTCCTCTCTTGGACACTTGCCCTCTCATGAGCAAGGCTCCTTAACACTTGTCACCATAGAGATGACAAGTTCCCCTTCCTCCAACCTCTTCTCTAGCCTCCTTCAATTTTACCCTTGATATCTTCAAACTCAATCTTGACCGTTGATTCCTGCCACCTCACCCCTAAACTTGGAAATCCTATAAATATCCCTTATTTTGGAGAAAAAAGGATCCCATCTCATTATCAATTTAGGAATTTTTACTATAGGCATATCATTTGAGCATTGGTATTATAGGCAATTACATTAGCTTAATTTGATCATTTTCTAGCATAATTGTTGAATCATGTAGCCTAATCAATCTCTTTTCTTGCTTAATTGCATCATCATCATAGCTTAATCATGCATATCATTAGCTTAATTATCCTCTTGTATAAATCTATCATAATCAACCTCATCTAGTTTGCATATCTTCATCATTTCAAATCCTTTGTCTAGGTGTAGTCAAGTCACTAGGATTGCTTATCCCGATCTAAGAGAAAATCCACACTTGCATATCATAGGAGGTGATAGGCCCCTTTTTCATGGTTCATATTTCATTTTCTTTTACTTGTTTAACCATGCTTCTAATGATCTATTGAGTGTTTGTGTTGCAGCTATAGGTATCACACTTCATAGGCACGACATTTTGGCACCCAAGACACTTTCCATATCATGCCCCCATTGGCATTTGGAGTCGGATATTATGGCATTGAGAATACATTGCGTGAGACTCAGTGGTTGTATTCTAATTAGCTATTGGGTGTGTACCTAAGTTTGCAAACAAAGGTTTTCTCTCTCGGCCAACTTCCTTAGGATTTAGCATGCTATGCTTGAAGTCACTTATCATATCACGTGTTTGCTATATCTTCATACCTAAAACAAAAAATCAGACATGTAAAACTGGAAAGAAAAAGAAAAACATCAAACTTCATTGATGAAAAATCTATCCAAACAAATTTTTGTCTCTGTTCTATCCTTAGTCGTATGAGTTTATCAGTTTGTTGTACAAAGCATCTAGTTTATCATCTAGTCCAGTGGGAATTGTCATACGAGTCATCTTAGTAGATAATTTTATGTCATCTTTTATCATCTGGTCTAGTGGTAATTGTTGTACGAGTTAGTTTAGTAGAGAGTTTTGTGTCATCTTTTGTTGTTTAATTTTGTGAGAAAGCTCGTACGGGTTTATGCCTTGTGTCATGTGAGATTTCTAGTTTGTCGTATGGGCCTATCTAAATTGTCGTTCGGGATTGTATAAGGTGTCGTATGAATTTATGTCTCTATCAGTCTAGAGCTATCATCTTGCATGTCTTTCCAGACCTATCATATTTGCTTGGTCAATTTATAGTGAGCATAAACACCTGATATTTGTCATTTTGTGCCTAGATTGTCTCCTTGGTTCACCAAGTCAAGTTATCATCTGTCAAATCAAATTCTAGAAATAGACACCTCAAGATTTTCAAGTATTCGCCTTCAACAAGTTCAAGATCTAAACATCTCAAAGTGCATTATCACCCTCTATGATAAACTGATCACTCAAAAGTTTCTCATCAAGATCTATCATCCTTTATCACAAAACTACAATGTTTGTTAGGACAACCTTGTCCCACATCATAGGATATATCATTCCTATTGGACTTAGGTTTTATCAAAATCATCATCATTGCACTCCAAAATCAAAGATCGAAAAACTTGCAAACTTTTAAACACTTGAATCATCTTTTCGTGTCATATCACTCTACCGCATTTATTTTGACAGTCGATCTTTTATCAAAGCAACTTTTAGACAATCGAATCCTTGCACAATATCTAACACACGTGTATGCTCATTTTAACTAGAGTGTAGAGACAAGAGATTACAGAAACAGAAATCAAAACATTAGAAATAACTGAAGATTATAGAAACATGGAACCTGAAAATGAAATACAAGAAGAAAGGGAAATAAAAGAACAACATCCTCGAGAAATCAAACAAGATCCTAAATTTAATAAATTTATGGTGAAAATATTTGAGGGATAAAAAAGAAAAATACTTCCTAATGTTAGCTAAATCTAGTGCTACACTCCCCCAAGATTTTGATGTGAGAAAGTTAGCACAAAATAGAAGTGACTCTTCCCCTAATAACAAATGATATGAGGATATTTTTGGTCTCAAAATTAATGACACATCAATTCCTAATAATATAAGAACTAATGAGGAAACTTCCATTCCCAACAAGGATGACATAGAAATTCTCAACCATGTCAAATATAATGAAGACACAAGAAGGGTTTGAGATGACACAAGAAGAGATCAAGATCATACTAGAACACACACTCATACAAGGAAAAATCATGTTGATAATCCTATCACAACTCTTACACAACAAATACAAATGTTGCAAACATAGATTCAAGATATACAGAGAGGAATTGTTAGAAGATACTCACTTCAGGAAATATGTCCTTACCCCTTCGATAGAAATCTAAGCATGATACCATTTCCTATAGGTTGTGAAACTCCTTGATACAATAAATATAATGGAAGCACTGATCCCCAGGATCATATACGAGAATTTTGCACACTGAGTATGGAGTTTGCACATGAGAATACCTATCTGATGAGCTTATTTCCAAAAAGCTTAAGTGGAATAGCTATAGAATGGTTCTCAAAACTTCCACTTGGAATTAGGTCATTTATGGAATTGGTGGATAAGTTTGTTTCACAATACTCTTATAACATTCAACATGAGGTAACAATTCTCATTTTATGTAACACTAAAAAAAAGAGTGGAGAACCTTTCATGACGTTTCTATAGAGATGGAGACGATTAGCTTCACGATATCCTTGGATGGTGCTGGAGTATGAGAAGATAGACATATTCATTGACAACCTAAATGGACAAATGAGTTATCATCTAAAATTGCAATGCCATCAAAATTTTGAAAAGATGATCGATAATGGTATCAGAATGGAAGAAGCTATGGTAAAGAAGGGTGAGTTGAAGCTATACAAAGATGACGTTAATCCTCCTAACAAGAATGTTAGTAACAATAACAATGATAAGCCTAAATTTTGGAATATAAATCAAAATGACGTCAACGATGGAATAGTGGATAATAACAATGTAAAAACAAAAAAAAATAGTTTTCAATTTATCCACTCACTCAACAACAGTTCAACAAAACAACAATCACCAAAAATCAACTTTCAACAATTTCTTTCGAAGGAAATTTACAAACATTGGTGAACCACTTGGGTCAGCACTAAAGACACTTCTCACAAACAAATTGATTACTTTGGCAGAAGGAAGGAACTAAAAACCTCAACTAAAAAGCCCTTGGTGGAATGATAACCATTATTGTGATTTCCATCGAAACAAGGGACATCGCATAGATAATTATTAGCAGTTGAAACATGTCATCCAAGATTTGATTGATAATGGAGTAATAACTGTGGATGGATATACGACAAACGAATCTCATACAAATTTTAAAACTCAACTTCCAAATTATGAGAAGGGTGAATCATCAGCAACAAATAATGGTAAGGGTAAAGCAAAGGTAAACTATGCACATACACATGATAATGTGGTAAATGTGATTGTAGTTAAAGAAAAGAAAAATCAAGAACCTGCTCATGCTATCACAAGAAGCAAAGACAAAATTGTTTTGTCGGGTCCTACCACTAACATGTCATCCACTGCAAAACAATACAGTCTAGTGGATCAACTACAGAAGACTGCCGCACAAATATCCATCTTAGAACTTTTAAAGCTTTTACCCACACACAAAGAAATTCTAGAAAGAGCATTAGTAGATACAACAGTGTCCAAAGATCTTGATATAGATCAATTCCAAACCATGGTAGGACACCTCACAAACCCTCACTACTTATCATTCACCAAAGAAGAAGACACGTCCTTGCAACATCCCCATAGCGCTCCCTTGCATATCAAATTCATCATTCATAAGACATGAGTTAAACGTGTCCTAATAGATGGAGGAGTTGGCTTAAATATTTTCTCTTTGAGTCTTGTCTATGCTCTAGGCTATTCAAAATATGCAGTTGATCCCTACAAAAAGATCACCATCAAAGCATATGACGAAGAAGAGTGTTCCTCTAAAGGAATTGTGATGCTACCCATTAGAGTGGGACCTTTATAGAAAGACATAGTATGCCAAGTTCTAGACTTGAACATACCATACAACATACTCTTGGGAAGACCATGGATACATGACATACAGGCTATTCCATCAACATGTCATCAATGCCTAAAATTTCCATACAATGGGTAGGAGATCACAATCTCAGCAGACTCAAATCCATTGCAGTGCTCTATTAATCTAAAACCAACTCAAGAGGTCATTGTTCCACATAACAAAGAGGTAGCATCTTCAAGCACACAATCCAAGGAACACTCATTTATATCAATTTTGTCAAGTATGAAAAAACAAATGTAGCTAAGAGATTGAGGGAACAAAGAATATTTTCTATCATAGAAAAAACAAGAGCAACTTGAAATTGAAAGGGATGAAGAAGATGTAGGAGTTGATCTAGTTCATACGTATGCAGGCCAAATGTTAGGAACCAGCTCACTTGAATTAGAATCACACTTGGTTAACTTGGACTTAATCGAGAATGATCAGGAGCTCCTTGTACGAGGTCATTCTGATGAGAGTACCATTCTAGACATTGACATTCATATTGAAAACTTTGATACATCTATCATGACCCTTGATACCCTCGAAACATCTCAGCCTAATGACCCCTTCCCTCTAATCCACCCTAAACTTATTGATTGGGAAAATGAAAGACATACTGCCATTGATACTTTTCCTAATGACCATGCCATATATGTATATCTTAACGCAATCGAACCCGCAACAACTTTCACTAGGAATTTCAACAACGCATCTTCTAGTCAAGTGGATGCTAAATCTCCTAGTCAAAAAAGTGAAAATAAAGAAAACAATATTAGGTCTAATGCTAAAAACCATTTCTTGGCAACATTAGATCAAGAAAAAGTAAAAAGAAAGGATGCATCTAACAGTGAAAACCTCCTTGAGGTGCCGGAAGATGGGAAATTTGACACTTTACCTGTGCACTATCAAGAAAGGTCATCCATTTTGATTGAACCAATAGAGGCAATTAACATTGGGACAATAGAGCAACCAAAAATTCTCCATCCAACAACTTCTCTGTCAGAGCAAGAAATGTAACAATATATGGAATTCTTCAAACGATGACAAATCAGTTTTGCCAGGTCATATGCAGAAATGCTAGGGTTTGATCCAGAGTTTATTATGCATCACTTAAATGTTAGTCCAGGAGCCAAACTAGTTAAACATAAATTGAGGAAAATGCATCCACATATTGCTCTTCTAATCAAAGCAAAACTAAAGAAATTATTGGATATTGGATTCATTAGACCTGTAGCTTATCCTCAATGGGTATCCAACATCATTCTTGTTTCCAAACCAGACAAAAGTATCAGAATATGCACAGACTTCAGAGATCTTAATAATGCATGTCTAAAGGATGACTTTCCTTTTCCTAGCATTGACATCATTGTAGATTGAACTGCTGGACACTTCATGTTTTCTCTAATGGATGGTTTCTCTAGATACAATCAGGTTAAAATGGCACCTGAAGATCAAGAAAAGACAACTTTCACATGTCCATGGGGTACTTTCTGTTGGAGCATCATGTCTTTTGTACTAAAGAATGCAGGTGCTACATATCAGAGAGCTATGAAAACAATATTACATGACATGATGCATACATTCATGGAAGAATATGTGGATGACATATTGGCCAAATAATACAATAGAGAAGACCATATAGAAATACTAGGAAAGATTTTTGACAGGTTAGAACAGTACAATCTACGACTCAATCCTAAGAAATGTGCCTTTGGTGTCACTTCAGGCAAGCTATTGGGATACATTGTTTCAGATAGAGGTATCAAAGTAGATCCAGTTAAGGTCAAATAAATCATGGAAATGGCATCTCCCCATAATATCACTCAACTAAGATCACTTCAAGGAAGACTATAGCCAATCAGAAGATTTGTTGCTCAACTGACAGATAAATGTCAACCATTTACTCATCTATTGCATAAAAATGTTACTTTCGGGTGGGACCATCAATGCGAGGATGCATTCAATAAGATGAAAGCCTATCTCATGCAACCACCCATCCTAATATCACCAATTCTAGGAAAGCCATTGTTACTCTATGTATCAACCACTGAAGTATCATTAGGAGTTCTACTTGCACAATAAGACAATGAAGGAAAAGAACGAGCTATCTACTACATTAGAAGAACATTAGTAGGATACAAGGTCAACTATTCTCTAACATAAAAAGCATTCTTGGCAGTAGTTTTTGCTTCTAAAAAATTAAGACACTATCTATTATCTCACTCCATCAAGTTGATAGCTAAAATCGATCCATTGAAGTATTTGCTCAGCAAGGTAGCATTAACAAGACGATTAGCAAAATGGATCATGATTCTAAGTGAGTTTGATATTGAGTATGTAGACATAAAAGCTATCAAGGGGCGAGTCATTATAGACCAGCTAGCAGAGGCACCACTTCAAGATGATCGTCCTTTATAGATTGAGTTTCCTGATGCTGATATACTAACAGTCACCACAAAAACATGGAAATTATACTTTGATGGTTCATATACAAAGCATGGATCAAGAGCAGGTATTGTATTCATCACACCACAAGGCCATACAATTCCCAGAGCATACAAATTAAGGTTTCCATGCACCAACAATACAATAGAATATGAAGCTTTGGTTATAGGTATCAAAATGGCTATAGAGTGGAACATTACACAACTTCAAGTCTTTGGGAGACTCTTAGCTCATCATCAATTAAATCAATAATGATTATCAAACAAAGGATTAAAATTTAATGCCTTATAAGAAGATGGTTGATGATATCAAGAAATACTTTGTACAAATAACTTTTCAGCAGATTCCAAGAAATGACAACAAAGGAGCAAATGTCATGGAAACACTTGCTTCTCTCCTTCAGACATAGGAAAATCAAGAGCATTATGAATTCCTGGTGGAAGAGTTGTTTTACTTTGCACATAATTGTCTTGATTCCCAAACTATCTATCACCTTGTTGGTCATGATTCCTCCCACTATGGCCAAACTTATACATACCTGAAATATAACACCCTCCCTCCCGATTTGTCAAAAAAATCAAAAGAGAAACTTTATTCGCTAATCCTCCCATTATACTCTTGTCGCGAATACCATGTTTAAACGAGGTCCGGATGGTACTCTTTTAAGATGTCTTGAACAAGAAGAATCTGAGAAGGCCTTAAATGAAGTCCATAACAACATTTGTGGAACTCATTCAAGTGGTCTTACACTTTCGGAAAAACTCATACGCTTGGGCTATTATTGGCCAACTATGGAACAAGATTCTTTTCAAATAGCTAAAACATGCAAACAATGTTAGATCCATGGAAATTTGATTCATGCAGCAACACAAGAACTTCATGCTCTGGCAACATCTTGGCCTTTCTGCCAATGGGGTTTTGATCTAGTAGGAAAGATAAATTCTTCTTCATCCAATGGTCACAAATTCATCCTTGTAGCTACAAAATATTTCACAAAATGGATTGAGGCAGTACCTCTCATCAATATCACAGGAAAACAAATTGCTGCATTTATCTTGAACTACATCATCTGTCACTATGTAATACCTATGACCATTATCACTAATAATGGGCGATTGTTCAAGATACAATGCATATTTTCAACACCCTACTATCCACAAGGGAATGGACAAGCAAAGGCATCAAACAAAACCATTCTGAAAATCCTCAAAAAGAACGTGAATGATGCTGGAAGAGATTGGCATATTCAATTGAACCCTGCTCTATGGGCCTACCGTACCAATATCCGCACAACAACAAGTGCAACACCTTTCTCTCTTGTTTATGGATCAGAAGCAATACTACCAATAGAAATAGAGATACCTTCTCTATGAGTATCATTAAAAAGGTCTTATCCCAGATGAAGAAGAATGAGTATCTAGATTGCAGGAGTTAGAATTAATCCATGAACGAAGACAAAATGCCTTTGATCATTTAAAGGTATATCAACAAAGAATGTGTCACAGTTATAATCATAAGGTCAAACCGAGAACATTTCAAGTTGGGGAACTACTACTCAAAGAAAATCCATGCAACCAGTCAGATCGAGAAAAGAAAGGGAAGTTTGAACCAAACTAGTTAGGTCCGTTTGTGGTCACAATAGTATTTGGGTCAAGAGCATATCAACTATCAACATAGGATGGGGATCAGCTCGAGGAACCCATCAATAGCATGCATCTGAAGAATTTTAATGTCTGAAAAAGGAGGAAATTCCAGAAACATTGAAAAATCAGAAAATCCAAAAAAAAAATCAAATATGAGAAAAAGTGCAATAAAAGAAGATGGTGAAAACCTGGCAAACAAGTGTTATTTGTCTGCTAGCTCTTCCATTTATTATTTCATGCATCCTTCCACTTGAATTCATTTTCCATTAGCGCTCTTCATATCCATAATAAAGCCTTTGTACATACACAGGCATCTCGGGTGATTTCTCACCATGGTTTGGATCATTGGGTATATCATAATGACTTTGTTTCTAGGCTTGGGGAAAACTCCTGTACCTAGTTGGGGGCAAAATTATCAGTCATTTTGAGCCTAATAAAACAAGAAGAACAATAGTCAGACAACTCTTATCAAGCGAAAACTGAGACACATCCAACGTTAAACACGAGATCAAATTGTCAACCATTAAACTATCACATGTCAGTCTAAGCACATCACGCACTTTTCAATGGATGGTATCTTTTGGATAAATATTTTAACATGATTTTTCAACTTTTGAATCTTGATTTTCGCTATCATGATTTCTGAGTGACTCTAGGATGTCTCTGACTAGAGGAACAAGGAAGGAACATGATATTTTTATTGTCTACTATCTATAAATTAATCATTAATATGTGAAAATTTGTTTGAAGACATGATCATCAGAGTATCATCGAGGACATTTCCGATTTGCATATTGAAATGGTTAATATTGCCTATTTTATGCAAGCAACACTTGGGTCATCTAGGTTTTAATTATACCTCAATGCTTGTGCTAACTTGCAATATGAAAATCCAAGAAAGTAGTGCTCAGGTCATCGTGGTTTAATTATACCATCAATGTTTGCACTCACTTCCCACATTTAAAAAAAATCTCAAAGATGACAAAACACAATAACCCAGTGATTGGTCTGGTTGTGGCTTTGCATTTCATTTGAATTGGGTTTTGTGTTTAGCTTGCATCTCATTATTGCATGGGATCCCACACGCTCATCTTATCCAAGGTTAAATCTATCATAGGAATCATCAAGGAATCATCATAAGTGTATATGCAATTGGACTGATGACTCGTCTCTTTCTATATATTGTTGACCCAACGTAAATCTTATGTTACCCCCTCAATAGAACCAACATCCGCATATCTGAATCCTCCTGCAACCTGATGTCAACAAAATGTTAGTTCTTTATCCAATCAACCTTATCAATTCTACCAATCGATCGCATCTAAATATATTCTATCTTGTCTTATATAGGATGTATCTGTCTTGGAACTAGATGTTCTAATCAAGTCTTATACAGGATATATCGTTCCTAAAACTAGACGCTTTGATCATCTTTGTCTTATACAGGAGGTGTTATTCCTAAAACTAGATTGAATCTCGATCTTATCAATCTAATCAATCAAGCTTTATCAATCATCACATCAAGAACCACATCACCATGATCGTAGAGCTCACACTTTCATCAACCACAGTTGCATAAATCAGATCATTTCTAATCGAGACATCAATTTCACAAAAAATCACACACTCCAAAAATCAATTATCTCAATTGATCTCCTGAGGGGGCATCATCATACCGCAATTTATCAATCAATATCTAGGGCATCCTATAGAACCAATATCATCATTAAAATGAGATTATTCTTTGAATCAATGTGTCATCACACCTCGCTTCAAAGAGGGGCAAAATGTATACACCTAAAAATGGTCTGAAGATAATTAATTAAATAAGTAATTATTTAATTAATCCCTCTCCCTAATTTAATTGAATTCATTAGCAATTTGATTAAATTCTCCCTTTCATCTACTTATTAATAAATCTAAGGATTTGTTTAATAGGTTCATTTCAATAGTCCCCTTTGATTAATTAATTCAAATTAATTAATCCTCCCCCCCATTTCAATCAATTCTTCTAAAACTCTAATTAATTAAAACAAATCAATTTATGAGATGTTAAAAATTAATTAGTCTTTTCATATTATTTGAATTTTTAAATTCAAATTAACCACATCCCTCCTAACTTCTAACCACCTAACCTAACCATCTCTCTAACCTAACCCATTCCACCTAACCTTGGGTTTTCCTAACCCTATCCTAACCTCCTATGGTGTGGATATTCTTCCCTTGAGACACATGGCACTTTGGCCACATGTCTCCTCTCTTGGACACTTTCCCTCTCATGAGCAAGGCTCCTTAACACTTGTCACCACAGAGATGACAAGTGTCCCTTCCTCCAACCTCTTCATCAACCTCCTCCAATTTCACCCTTGATATCTTTAGACTCAATATTGATCGTTGATCCCTGCCACCTCACCCCTGGCCTTGGAAATTCTATAAATATCCCCCATTTTGGAGCACAAAGGATCCCATCTCATTATAAATTTAGGCATTTTTACTATAGGCATATCATTTGACCATTGTTATTATAGGCAATTGCATTAGCTTAATTTGATCATTTTCTAGCATAATTGTTGAATCATGTAACTTAATCAATCTCTTTTCTAGCTTAATTGCATCATCATCATATCTTAATCATGCATATAATTATCTTAATTAGCCTCTTGGATCAATCTAGCATAATCAACCTCATCTATTTTACATATCTTCATCACTTCAAATCCTCTGTCTAGGTGTAATCAAGTCACTGGGATTGCTTATCCTGATCTGAGAGAAAATCCACACTCGCATCTCTTAGGAGGTAATAGGTCGCTTTGTCATGGTTCATCTTTCATTTTCTTTGAATTTTCTAACTATGCTTATAATGATCTATTGAGTGTTTGTGTTGCAGCTAGAGGTATCACACTTCACAGGCACGACAGTATATTATTGTATGATCTTGCAATCGAGATTGAAATAATGTGTTTTCTTTGTGTTTGATTCTAGTTTATAATAGGTGGTTGGGTGTGATTTAGTCCACCAACAATACTAGTTTTTATTTGTTATAGTCTTGAGACCATTTCCCCCAGTTCTTTATCTTTAATTGGGTGTTTGTGGAGGTGTTGAAGATACCAATAGTTGTGTTATTTGATAGCATGACGGTGCAACTATCAAGGTATTGTAGTTATGCAAGTGTTCTACACAACGCTACCATTAAACTATGATTAGAATCCTCTCATGACAAGATAGTCAACTATTATGGGTCCCAAAGTACAACTATCATAGGTATTATAATCATCCATCTCTCTATAACAAACATACAAATGCACCATGATGGCCCAAAATTCCAACTAAAAAAAAATCTTAATCGAGAATGAGCCCTTAGTGTAGTCTAGGGGAGATGATTATTCATTATCTAAATTAGTGGATTCATTTTATTAATTATCTATTCTCTCTCTCTCTCTCTCTCTCTCTCTCTCTCTCTCTCTCTCTCTCTCTCTCTCTCTCTCTCTCTCTCTCTCTCTCTCTCTCTCTCTCTCTCATGATAGCTTTTATGATTTTGATGGAACCTATACTAATGCATCTTTAGATGTTAAAAAGTATTGTTTGAGTTGCATGGGCATTATGATGTTTTATTTTGTAGAATATTTCTTATATTTTGATTTAAGTGGATAATATTTTTTAAATGATGCTTATTATTAAAACACCTATTAATAATATAGATCGATGTGAGTTTCCCTTTTTTATATTTAAGTTGGTAAATTGTATTTAATTATAAGTCTTTTTGGAAGGTAAAATGTAAATTAAATACTAATTGTAAATTTTTTATGTTTGTATATATATGAAGATTTTTTTCACATAATGGATGAGTTTGAGATAGATGAGCTATTAGGCCTAGAGCCACCTCCACCTCCACCTCCACCCGGTCAGTTGAGGCAGACCATTAGGAGGAATATTGATTCTTTGATTAGAGATATCCATACCATTAGACGTGAGCCTCATCCACCTCCGCAGCTATTACGCTTTGCAGATAGTATGCAATAGATTGTACAGTTTGTATAGGATTTAGATAGCAAGTTCGATAGCTATCGTAGTTGGAGGGAAGGATTGCATGCATTTTATGTTGATGGCCTAACATACAAACAATTCAATGAATTAAAAAAATAAAAATGGATTTGAAACAATATTTTGTGAACCCTAAGATGAGTGAAGAGATAGATCCGAAGAAGCCATGGATCTCAATTCGATGGTGTAGGCACCCAGGCATAGCTAGACACTTTTGGGAGTGGTGGTGGATAGTCTTTGACTATCCATCACACTCCAATCATGAGGTCCCCATGTATTTTTTCAAAAAATTGTGGGCTAAATTTGAATTGGGAAAACAACCCAATTACTTTGATATTAGATCATTTCAAGGGGTCGGGAGAGGCATGCCCCAGGATAGGTCTAGGGCCAAATTGAGCGACAAAGTTAAAAACCATGTGCATGATGATCCCTTGGTTCCTCTTACTGCACCGGTTGTTCCAGCACCTACCCATCATCGAGCAGTGGATTCTACTCTTGGTTCATTCAGTGCCCTGTCGGGCAATTTAGTATAGCAGTTGCATGAGGTGAGGGTTGCCCCCAGCTTAGCACATGTTTGAACAAGTTGCGGGAATATATGTATGGGTCCACAGAGTGAGGCTACCCTTGGAGAAGATGGTTATTTTGATGATGTTGATGCTGCCCATGGTGGTTATGATGATGTCGAGGAGGCTACACATGCTGATGCCATCTCTTCATATGTTGATCTTCTGTGGGCAGACGATGATCAACCTACAGAGGTACAAATTTATTTATATAATTTATAGTGCAATATTAAATTCCTTATATATACACATATGAACCATAATATGAGTCAACTTTTTCTGAACAAAGGATGGATCATACCACGTCATTAAGGAACTGACATCATGTTACCTCGATACCTAGAGATGTTGGTGCCCCATTTACGGTATGCACTTTCATCTAGATACATTGTATTGATATGTACATTTAAAATAAACAATAAAATTTTTAATGTAATGATGTGTGTGATATTTTTTTTCAATTTTGTAGGGTGCTTCGTGTAGCACCGAGGTGGGTAGTTCTTCACGTGACCCATCAACCACTGAGGCTTAGCCTCATATACCACTAGTATGTTTTTCATCCATTAATTTGAAGTTTTTATATGCTTACTAATTTATGTACAAATCCGAATCATGTTCGTTATTTTTTGCAATTGTAGGCTTCTGGATTGTTTGATGGTGCATCACATGTACGCCTTCACCCATTAGTTACTTTGCCTACATCACATGTATGCTTCTCTGTGATAAACTTGTAGTCTATATATACTTTATAATTTATGTATATAGACAAGTTTGATTCATGCTTTATATATGTTGTTCAAGTCGATACCACTACTAGTATTGGTATGGCTATGGGATTGAGCAAGATGCAACCATCAACATTGTCATTCACGGTGATGATTAGAAAAATAATTTCTAATTTGTTTATATTGTCTACCTAGCTTTTATAGGGATTATCAAAATTGATGTACAATGTTTTTTTTATAGGACTTGACTACAACCACTTTTCTTGTTCATGATAGTGGACCACCACGTACCAATGAGGGCATTGTAGAGCACGGTCGTATGGTAATTTATTTTAAATTTTCAATATTTAATTACTTTATAAGTGAATAATGCAAGTAACTTCTCATGTTAAATCTTCTTCTCATGTAAAATATTTTAATAATGTACAGGAGGGTGGAGACATTGATACTACACACACACGAGATGGTGTATCTCAGGACCACATGCAATAGGATGATTCATCTCAGCCACCTTCACGTGGAGTGAAGAGGACTGCAGATGAGATGCACTAGAGTTCTTAGATTATATATTTTAGATCATTTCAAGTTATTTTATTATGGACTTTTTATGATCACACTTGTTATGTTATCTTGGGACTTGTTATTATGTTATTTGGACTTGTTTTAATGTCATTTCCTTGTTATTATTTTTTCAGGACTTGTTATTTTATATGGTGAAAATGGATAACAATAATAACGATATTGAAAGGCTAAATGAATTCAACCACAAAACCCTAGCCTAACAACAACAAAGATCCACCATAACATATGAAGATTACCTAAGACAATGCAAATCAAATGAAATCACAAAGATTATACCATCACATGTCCAATAGGGTTTGGATCTCCATTCTTCCTATCTCCATTGATCTTGCTTGATATATTTGCTCTCAGATTTTATGTGCACAAGAGCTCAACAAAGAACAGAATGTGGTTGCAAGTAGGATTGCCTATGTTCAAAAGCATAGTGTAGTCAAGTAGTCAACAGGGGGGTTTGATAATGAAGGAAGCATCTCCTTATATAGAAGACACTATATGAAATGGAGGGATAAGATTGAGAGGTGTAAAAGGAGGTCGGCTATGATTAGAGGGTAGGTAGAGGAAATAATAAAATAATGAAAGGGGTAGGTAGTGTATGAATTAAGAGATGAATGACATGTGTCATGGGTAGAAAAGGTTAATGAATTAATTAAATAGATAAATATTTATTTAATTAATAGAAGAAGTGGGATAATTAAATAAATAAGATATTTATTTAATTTAGAAAAAGGAAAATTTAAATAAATAAATGTATTTATCTAAATGAGAAATAAGGCTAGAAGAGGATAAATGAATTAATTAAATAAATAAGGATTTATTTAATTAATAGATGAATTAGGCTAAAGTAATTAAATAAATAAAGATATTTATTTAATTAGATTGGACAATTTTAGGTGTCTACATTTCGCCCCTCTTTGAGACAATGCAGCTTGTCGCGTTGTTTCAAAGAAGATAATATGAACTGATACAAAGTTGCCCCAAGATGGGAATGATATGCCACCTCAAGAGATTGGATGAAAAAATGTCTGAAAAGATTGTAGACAATCTCTCGATAAGAAAGACGAGATAGAATGGACTGACCGGATAAAGTGACAGAGTCACGGGATAATGAAGACTGACTCGGGAAACAAGGGTTAGGGTAGTCTATAAGATAGACCATGAGGGAAATACATCCTCATTGTCATCTACACCTCCAAGAGATTAGAGTGCAGAGAGAGAATAGAGCAGCAACAGTCAGCAATGATGGCTTTGGTTCATAGATTCGACCACGTTCGCTGATTCCAAAGGCCAGCAGAGGCAGGAGAGCCAGTCAGTACCACAAAACCTCCTTGTACTTTGATGCATTTATTGTTGTCATTAATGCATGCTAGGTAATGTAATAAATGCGTGTTTATGTCAGGAAAACACATTTGTGTCCAAAAATGTGAATTTGTGTCTTCTAGGTCAAATCGGCAGTTCTGTGATGAGCATACCCTGTCAATTGGATAAGCTGCTGAGAGGATACACTCAAGCAGGTCCTCTAGGGAAAACTAGGATAGCAAATAGGGCTAGGATTGAAAATTCTGTGATAGAACATACGTTGCCAATTAGGAAACTACTCAAGAGGATTCACTCAAGCATAGGCCCTAAGATAAGATAGATCAAGGCACTTTGTGATGAACAGTGAGTACCAAGATATAGTACTTTGTGATGAATAGGGAGTACTAAAATATGAGCAGCACTTTGTGATGAACAGTGAGTCCAAATGTGAGCAGCACTTTGTGATGAACAGGGAGTGCCAAACACGTAGTACTTTGTGATGAACAGGGAGTACCACTAGGATAGAAGCAACACTTTGTGATGAACAATGAGTGTCACTAGGACTGAGATGATTGATTTGTGTGACTGCAGGAGTATTTGCCTATGCTGGAGTCACGGGAGAGATTCCCATCGACTCAGAGGTTGGGACCTGAGTTGATAGCTGAGGACCAAGCTGCGATTAAGGCTATGGGATTGAGACATATTCTATATGTGCCTGAGTTTCGGGCGAACATGGGATTGCTGACTACACTGGCGGAGAGGTGGCACTCTGTGACTTGCACTTTTCATTTGTTGATGGGGGAGATGACAATCACCCTGGAGGATGTATACAGGATTCTGCAGATACTGATCGATGGGGAGCTGATTCTATACGATCGAGATGGAGATAGAGAGGCCCTGAGATGAGTGTTTCAGGATCCAGGACTAGAGATGAGGGCTGGACACGTGGCATGGGACACGATGACACAGACAGGATTAGCACTACCAGTAGTATTGGTAGGAGTGATCAGTGGGTTCCTCTGTCTGGATAGGGCAACACGAGGATTGGCTGCGGGATCGGGGAGGAGGAGGAGAGGAGGAGGATGAGACAACTAGGCTCAGGAGACAGAGGGGAGAGGAGAGATGATCATGGGGCAGGTCCTTCCAGGGCTCAGACTCCGTCGAGGCCAGTCGGCTCCGAGGGAAGGAGTTCATCGTAGCTGTAGAGGGCTCCCTATGTATCAATTTTGTACCATTTTGTATGATGATGTAGACACCTTCGGGTTATTGTAGCCATATGATTTTGACATCATTGTATCATGACACTTATGATTATATATATGAGATGATTCATCTTTGCGACAGCTATATGCATGCATACCTATGTGATGTATGTTTCTATGTGATGGTTATGATATGGATGCAAATATGTATATGACGAAATGCAATATTTTTGTTCTTTTATGTTTTATATGTGTATGCATGATGCAAATGTGAATGTATGTAATGCAGATGAATATGATAATGCAAATGTAAATTGTGCAAACAGGTGTTGTGTGCAGGATGTGATGCAGTTGTGATATCTATATGTATGTATGAAATGCTTATATGTGGTAATGCAGGTGCAACTACATGAAATGCAAATGTTTTTGGTGTGTCATTATACTCAGTCATGTGATAGTAGGCTACGTGGACTCGAGAAGGATGATGGAAGTCAATCAAGAAAGGGGGATGAAAGATAGAAGATATGAAAGTGAAAGAGCTTCTTGTGCGTTATCATCATTGAGCTTTATTATGGCAAAATAGGCTATGACAATCAAGGCATATGTTCAACCCAGAAAGTCATTGTACCCGTTTGCATGGAGATAAGACAGTTGCAAACAAGGAATGCCCCAGTTCACACTAGACTCTCAGTGTCCTCATATCCGTAGACAAGACATAGCATTACTAAAAGACAATCCACAGACAACAAATACAAATAGGTGACGATACCCCATCCTCGTCTTTCTAGTCAAAGACATCCTGGAGATAAAATCTCTAGTTAGAGACATCCTAGAAAAGCTAAAAGATATGTCACCAAAAGATAAAATCAAAAGAAAACCAAGAATTGACACCAACATCCATTGTAGTCCTCAAATTTAGTGTCTCTTGTCACCTGTATAAGTCTTATTTGATTGTGGTCACAATGTTTACTTTCACAGAAAGGATAGATAGCACTGAACCATATGTTGTCTGAGTCTGTTGAAAGATTTGATTTGTTGAAGCCCATTGTTGCTGCTATGTTTCATCTAAAACTGACTGAATCCATGAAACTGATACTTTATTGCAGAGAAAATGAAACTTTATTCCAGATCTGTGATGCAAATGTTGCTTTATTGCGGATTGTGCACGGATAAACTGAAGGAAGTTGGAAGAAACTGTACTCCTCGAAACATGTGATGTTCTCAGTTCCACACCAATCACTAGACGTAGGATTTGCCTTAGCCATAGATAGGATCTGATTTATTATGGATGGAAAGGGAGTGAAAAGGGAGGTTATTATGGATGACAAACCAATTTTAGGTAGATCAATAACAAGCCATGATGGGAATGGGTAAGTTTATTATGGATGGATAGGTTGTGAGTGTGTGCAAAGTGAAAGGATGAAATGGAATCCTGAAGGAGGGAGGAGCAATGTCTCTACACATGGTGCTGGTGACCCAGTTTTCACCATGGTACTTGCCCAGGGCGCCACCGAAGTGGTTTTCACCGTCGGATGAAATTATTTCTCTTTACTTTTTTTGATTTTTCAATGTTTTGTTTTTTTTTTTTTTGTGTGTGTCACAAGGCGCCTGTTTGCCAGGTTTTCACCAAGTAACGATTTCTTTGTTTTATAATTTTTTTTGTATTTTTGAATTTTTATTTTTTTTTGTATTTTTTTGAAATTTTTGATTTTTTGGTATTTTTTTGAATTAGGATACTCTGAAGAGCTATGTGTAAAACCTGCGAAGGTACATGTTGTTGATAGGATCCTCCAAAGGTTCACCTTCTGTAGTTGAGAGCTGATATGCCCCAGATCCATATGCTATTGTAATGATGTAAGGACCAAGCCAATTTGGTTCGAACTTGCCCTTCTTCTCTCTGTCTTGCTGATTTCTAGGTTTTTCTTTGAGAACTAAGTCACCCACCTCAAATGTATGAGGCTGAACCTTATGATTGTAGTTGTGATGTTCCTTGATTGAATGATGTGTAGCTTGAGTGACTGTCTTCCTTGATAAAGGAACTGAGATAGAATTACTAGCATGTGGACTACGTAGGCCCATATGCGTGTCACCTGCAGAAGTTTGGGCATCCCTAATAACAAAGTCCTTCGAGGAAGCTCCATTAAAGGTCCATGATGTATCGCCAAAAGGGAAAGGATCTGTGGAACAAGTAGATGAGTGATGAAGGCTTATGATTGTGAAAAGAAGTGAAAGTAGGATAGCATGATGGAGACTTAGGATCAACAAGTGTGCTTTTTGACTTGAAATTTTAGAACTTTTGCCCCCAGTTATTTTGATATTAGGGGAGATCAACTCTTGCTCTTTTTCTTTCATAGGATTTTAATCCTTGACTTTGATTTTTGCAGAGTCCAATAGCTTTTGATTTTGATTTGGACTAAAGGACTTCTCTTTATTTTTAACTTTTAGATTTTTCTTTTCAAAGCTTGATTTTTGATCCCCAATGAGTAAGGGCTTTTGTAATTCTTGTTGATCCAAGTCTAGGAGTGGAGTGGAAATGGAATGAGTGGATGATATGGTAAAGCTATGTGAGTTCTCAAGAGGGCTCACGATACGCTCAATAGATTCTTCGCTGGAGCCACTCTTAGGACTATTGATATCAAGAGATGCTTGCACCGCTAGAGGAGATTTGCATTCAGACTCAGTAGCCACAACACTAGGTGGTTCACACCCAATTCCTTGTAAATTGTTTATAGAATGTTCTTGTCGACTGAATGTCTTAGGAGATAGTGGGAGTTGATCAACATGAAAGATATACTCACCACATCCCATGTCTTTAATCTTGAATTTTTCTTTTAGCTCTGTTTGTTTTGACGTAGAAGCTTTCAAGGATTCTAGATCCACATATGCTGAAGAAGGAACAACTTGTCGATTGACTGGGATTGTTATTTCTGATCTAGGTTGTAGATTGTTGCAATATATGAATGGATTTGGATCCGCTCTGATGGTCACTTCAACTCCATTGTGTGGAAACTTGATACATCGATGATATGTAGAAGGGACTACGCTCATCTCATGAATCCATGGACATCCCAAGAGTATGTTGTATGTGAGATCTAGATCTAGGACTTGACAAACCACATCCTTTGTAACTGGCCCAACTCTGAGAGGAAAGGTGCTGTGCCCTTGGATGAACGCTCTTCATCATCATATGCTTTGATGGTAATTTTGTTTGTAGAATTCACAACTTTATTAGAATATCCCAATTGTTTAATAGTGCTCAATGTACAAATGCTCAGACCTGCTCCTCCATCTATCAGGACTCGTTTTATTTGATGTTCGTGTATGAAGGCTTCAATGTGTAAAGGTGCATTATGTGGCTGATTTACGGAGGTTTCGTCGGCTTCTGTGAATGTAAGGGAGTGTGGAATGGAAAGGTATCCCACCATGGCTTGAAACTGGTCCATGTTTAGATCAGTGGTGACATTAGTGTGCCTCAAGATTTTATCAAGAATGACTTTATGTGCAGGGGATATGTGTAAGAGCTCAAGGATGGAGATAAGCGTGGGGGTCTTCCCTAACTGTTCTACAAGGTCATACTCAGGTTTGGTTGATGAAGAAGCAGTGTTTTTGGCTGGAGCACCTTGCAAAGTGAATTTACCTTGATGAGTAGTGACATTACATTTAGAGGTAGGTTCGGAAGAAGATCAAATGCCTTTTAGGACAATCTTGGGTCTTTGGGTAGAATTCTCAGTCGTTTTGTCCTTAATGGTAATGGTAGAGACAGAATTGTCCAACGAGATGTGATTGATAGTTGAATCATAGTTATAAGATGCTCTGGTATAGTTGGTTTGCTCATCTGTGGCTGCATCTTTTCCCTTGTCATGCTTTGGGAATGGTTCCTTAAACATTTCATGTTCTTGATTGGATGAGTGTCCTTCAATCTCAATGTCACCTCTATCAATGAGATCTTGTATGATGTTCTTCAGTCGATGAAAATTTCCTGTCTTATGACCCTTGCTCTTATGAAATTCACAATATTCATCATCATTCCAACAATTTGGTTTAACCTTTGGTTAATATGGAGGAAAATCTGGAATAGTGATTACCTTGTTTGCCACTAGCTTTTTGAAAACTGACTCAAGTGGTTCTCCCAATGGAGTGTACTTCCTTTGTGATTTAGAAATTGTTTGAGTATTCACCTGATTTGATCCAGAAAAAATGAATTTGGGTCGCACTGTATTGGCATCAACAACACCATCATTGACTGTGTTCTTGTTTTTATTCCAAAATCTTGGCTTGTCTTTTCCTTTAAAGTCATCTTTGTTTTCCTTGAATATCTTAATGACTCCTTGTTCAATTAGGACCTTCTCTGTTACTAAGCCTTTTTCAATGACGTCCTTGAAGGTGGAAAAACAAGCTTTCCTTAAGTCATAACCAATCTCTTTGTTAACATTTTGGGTGAACATTTCTACCATTTGTTTTTGTGGAATTTCACAAGAGCATCTGCTGGCTAGATTCCTCCATCTTTGTAAAAATGATGCAAAAGACTCTCCCTCTTTTTTCTTGGTGTTGCACAAAGTAGTGACTGATATGTCTATCTCTATATTGTAGGAGAAATGTTGAATAAATGCCTCTACTAAGTCACCCCATGACTTAATACCAGGTGGAAGTTGGGAGAACCATTCCATAGCTTGATCACCTAGGCTTTGTGGGAATAATCTCATCAAATATGTCTCTTCTGGAGCTACCTCAATGCAAGCTGTGAAAAACTGTCTTATGTGTGCCTTAGGATCCCCTTTTCCTCTATACTTATCAAACTTAGGCGTCACAAAGTGTGTAGGAAATGGAGGCATTGGAATGCTCTTGTCAAATGGATAAGGACATATGTCTCTCATTGTGTATGTTGGCTTCGGTGTATTTATGTCCTCCATTTTCTTTTGTAAGTCCCTGATTTGTTGCTCCAAATTGTTCTTAGGTGGAGATCGACTTCTTGGACCATACCCTATGCTTGAGGAACCAATTGGAGGAGGAGCATGTTGCATATATGGATGATATTGATCATACACATGTTCATATGGAGGAGGTCTATAGTGATGCTGCATATATGGACCACTTGGTATAGATTCATGTTGAGGAACGAAATATCTATTTTGTCCATGTATACCATACTCTACAGGCATGTAATGTTCTAATGTGTTGCCCCCAAATTTGACATGTTGTTTCCTTGTGTCCAAATTTTGAGCATGCCTTTGAATATCCAATTGCTTTGGTGGTTGATCCTTAGCATTGATATGTGATTGAGTATATTTCTCTGCATAAGACTTCCATAATGGTCTGCGAAGGTGAGTATCATATGCTTGACCGTGTGTATGTGGGACCTTTGGTTTTTGAAACAAAGATGATGGTGATTCAAGCACAAGATGCGGTCTTCTATTGCCTCCACTATTAGGCCTCCTTTGATCCATGTTGGAGTGAGGTTATTGCAAAGGTCAATTTTCCATTATTTGAGACATGTCAAAATCATGAGGTATCTTGGCTCCACTTTGTGCCATCATTTGTAAGAAGTATTGTCTATCCCTCCTCATTATTTCCTCAACCAATCGATTGAAACGGGGATCCATAATGGATTCTTCCACATCTGTTGAATGTACTGAAAAGTTGTCCATATCATCATTATGTGTATCATTGTTGTTTGTAGTGTCCATGTTCTCAACATTTGGAATGTTTCTATAGGTATCCATGTCAGGTAATGTAGTATGATCATAATTGAAAAAGATATCATTGTCATACTCATAAGAACTCATGTTTGCAGACTCTTGAGCCTCTTTAGTTTCTCTCCTAGATTTTTGAAGATGGGTTTCAACCATGAACTAGGTATCGACCGAGATGTGTGAGACTAGATGAAAATGGAAAAAGTATGGAAGACCAAGGGTTGGATGGAATGTAAATGAATCTGAAGTGTACTTGCAATGTCCAAAGTGTAAGACCAAGTATGTATGTAGTAGAGTAGGTGTGACGCCCAAAGAGAGGATAGTTTCTCTTGATGAGGTAAGTTGACCTTGACTCTAAGTAAGACCAAATGAGACCCAAAGGTGATAGACCTTGATGAGGGACCACTTAGCAAAATGTTGTTGTATGTAGTGTGTTGACAAAGTGTGATGAGGACAAGCAAGTGACCTTTTGACTCAAGTTTAGACAAATGTAAATGTAATGTAAGGTGTAAAGCAATGATAGACTTTGTGAGACCCAAAGACGGGTTGAATGCTAGATGAAAAACCCAGAGAGATAACCTCGGAAGCTCAATAAGTTTGAAACTGACTATTCTTGTTTGTTGGATTGTAAATTTTTCCAATTTGTGAAGTTGTTGTTAATGACCAAATCTAAATGTTTGACTATTTTTTGTGACAAGAGGACACAATGTTGATGAGGACTCAATGTTTGCAAGTGTTTAGACTCAAAATGACTCCAAGAAAAGTGTGTTGTTTGATGTAAAAATATTTTGCATACACTTGAAGACACAAAAGATACAATGTTTTGTTGTTTGGTCTTGAATGTTTTGAATGTTTAAAATAAGTCAAGCACAATTCTTATGGCTGGCCAAGACAATAGTTATTGATCCCACATGAGGTTTTACCCCCGAGGCTACGCTATTCAGAGCAGATACTTAGATGCTTGACCTCACTGGCTCCACCCTCAGCACTCACTTCTCGGGTCAGCCAAGCATCAGTCCCCATGAAAACTCCCCATGGTGAACTTTGTATCTCTACTAAGAACCGTATGTGTGTGGGCCGCTACCAGAGGTCCGACCTCTTGCCTCAACAACTAGAAGGATTTTGGCTTCTAAAACAAAAAGGTGCTAGTAAGGTCATCTGCTCGTGTGGCCATACATGCGACACTTTCAGCTCTGTAAATACAGAAGGCTCCCAGCCAGTAGGGGTTATGCCCTACAATTGATCAAATAAATTTGATCAAACGGGTTTATGGGGAGACATAGTGTCGGTATGAACTAATCAGCACACATTATCCATAGTTTTCACCATGAATACAGTTGTTTATAGTGGTTCAGAAGAAGTGGGTTTTCCTCGCTACCACTTGGGTCATTCTCTTCTCACTAGTAGTCCTAATGACCACACAGGAAGACAGACCCTCTAAAGATTAAATAAAAAGAGCCTATTGCTCAAGACACAAAAGACAATGATTCAATTTTAGTGCACCAATTGAAGTGTTTGCTAGTCTATGAAAACAAGGCATACAATAAAAATCCAAAAACCCTTGCCAAGTACCTACAACAAAGATTTATTAGTAGTTTGGATTGTTTGAAATAATCACGCCTTCCTGCAAGCACACAAGTTAGGTAAATTTTAGATCCAAAAGACTTTGTGAAATAGGGCCCTTCAACAATGCATTTTGTTAACCAATTCAAAGATATGATTCATCATAAAAAATACCACATGTAAAATTTCAAGAGATTCCAGAAATGTAAGAAAATCCAAAAAATTTGCTAATTTGCTCCAAAAATTAATTTTGTATGAAAAATCATAAAAAATTCATATAAAATGTAAAATAGATCCAAAAAATCTGAAATTTTTACTGGAGAGTCCGATGGTCTTCCAAACCTACATAAAAAAATTTCTGCAACAAATCCAAGCAATTTGTGAGATATAAGTAAAATAATGCAAAACCCTAATTTTCAAAGATCTAATTTTTGAGGAATGATTTTGCATCAAATTTAAAATCACAAAGAACAGATCTTGTGTATAATTTTGAGATATCTCCAAAAATTTAAGAAAATATGAAAAATTCGCTAATTTGCTCTCAAAATTAATTTTTTATGAAAACTCATAAAAAATTCATATAAATTGAAAAAGTGATCCAAAAAATCTAAAATTTTTACTGAATCCTTTTGATAATTTTCTTGACTTGCAAAAAACATTTTATCCCAAAATTCAAAGCCATTTGTGAGATCTGATCAAAATAAGGAAAAACCTTAATTTTTAAAGATCCGATTTTCAAGAAAATATTTTGCATCGAAATTAAAATCACAAAAAACAGATCCTGTGTATAATTATGAGATATTTCCAAAAATGTAAGAAAATCCAAAAAATTCTCTCATTTGCTCTCAAAATTAATTTTTTATGAAAAATCATAAAAAATTCATAGAAAATGAAAATGTGCTCCAAAAATTTTGAATTTTGTTTTGAGAGCTTATGATACTTTCTTCAACCTGCAAAAAAATTTGGTGCAAAATTTCCAAGCCGTTTGTGAGATATGATCAAATCTCTCCAAGATCTTGATTTTGTGTCCAAAACCCTAGCTGCACAAGATTATTCTCCAAATTGTTTTACAAAACAACAATATAGGGTTAGAAAAATCTATAAAAAAACATAGATCTAACAAAAATCCATGTCCCACGGGGCATGCCAAAATGTATATGGTGAAAATGGATAACAATAATAACGATATAGAAAGGCTAAATGAATTCAACCACAAAACCCTAGCCTAACAACAACAAAGATCCACCATAACATATGAAGATTACCTAAGACAATGAAAATCAACTAAAATCACAAAGATTATACTATCACATGTCCAATAGGGTTTGGATCTCCATTCTTCCTATCTCCATTGATCTTGCTTGATATATTTGCTCTCAGATTTTATGTGCACAAGAGCTCAACAAAGAACGAAATGTGGTTGCAAGTAGGATCGCCTATGTTCAAAAGCGTAGTGTAGTCAAGTAGTCAACGGGGGCGTTTGATAATGAAGGAAGCATCTCCTTATATAGAAGACACTATATGAAATGGAGGGATAAGATTGAGAGGTGTAAAAGGAGGTCGGCTATAATTAGAGGGTAGGTAGAGGAAATAATAAAATAATGAAAGGGGTAGGTAGTGTATGAATTAAGAGATGAATGACATGTGTCATGGGTAGAAAAGGTTAATGAATTAATTAAATAAATAAATATTTATTTAATTAATAGAAGAAGTGGGATAATTAAATAAATAAGATATTTATTTAATTTAGAAAAAGGAAAATTTAAATAAATAAATGTATTTATCTAAATGAGAAATAAGGCTAGAAGAGGATAAATGAATTAATTAAATAAATAAGGATTTATTTAATTAATAGATGAATTAGGCTAAAGTAATTAAATAAATAAAGATATTTATTTAATTAGATTGGACAATTTTAGGTGTCTACAGTTATTATGTTATCAGGAATTGTTATGTGATTATATATAGGACTTTTTATTGTGTCATTTCATTGCTATTATGATTATCAGGTCTTGTTATGTGATTTGGCACCCTCTAGTGATTATATATGTGATGTTGTTTTGTGATTTGGTGCCCTCTAGTGATTATATATGATCTATTTATGACTTTATATTTTAACATTGTGATTGATCATCTTATAGTGTAACAATTTATAATTCAATAAAATAATTATCCCAATTTACAATAACATCATTTTCTTAAAATAATAATAAAATCAAGAACTCACAATTAATCTATGAAGAGATTACGATAAAATAAATATATCATAAAAAAATAGAATGATTGTAACACAATTACAATGTGTACAAAATAACTTTAAGAAGAAGATAACTAATACAATTTTGTTTATGAAACCAAAACTGTATCAAATGTAGACAAATACAATATTAAAGGGACAAAGAAAAACAATTATCATAATTAAATATAAAAGAGTTCACACAATTAACACAAACTTACATGCATATAAATTTGATTCAACCTAATGTACCATCTACATGCTCTCTCTTCTGCAATGCGTCTATGATTGCCTCATGATCTTCTATTGAAACTGTCCATGAAACCTTATTAGCGGATCTACCTTTTTATCTTTCTAATTTGATGTTTGTTTCCACCACCAAATGAGAATAGTGTATAATCTTCTTTTCTGATTGATAGTCTTCATAAGCTAGTAAGCCATTCCTTCTTGTTAAGTATTTGCGTAGCCATGTGCCAACTACCACAACAAACCCAACTAGGTACTGAAAACTATCATCATCTACTTGATCACATATCAACTTTTTCTTAGGTTCTACACATCTAGCTAGCCAATACTCAACCTGCTCATCATTGTCCTTGGGTGCAACAACATCATACACATGTCCTAGAAAACAAATTTAAGTACATTTAGAAATAAAACTTGTTAGAATTTATAATTCAAATACAATCATAAATTATATGACAATACATTAAATTATATAATTTAAATTTATAAACAAGAAATTGAATTAAATTACCAAGTTGTATAAGGTCTGAAACACGATCATAATCTTCTGATGCAAATGCATGATCTGGGTCTTCATATCTTCTAACATCTTGATATTGTGTCTCACTAGGTGTTAAGGATTTGTGTTGCCATTCTTCGACCTATTCAGTATTCTCGCATTCTTCCCATTCATTTGCAACACAAAATTGACAAAAACATGCAAGCTCTCTAGTCCATATAATCAAACTGTCAGAATTAGAACTCTTAAATGAATGCCATCTAGTTGACCCATTGATTGTATCACAATCATATCTTGGAAGGATATTCTCCTCTTTAACTAGCTAGAAGAAATGTCTAATTGTAGAGTTCTTACTTGATCCTGTGGATAAATTTGCACTACACCAATCCACAATTGCACTTGCATTTTTAAATTTAGCCTTTTCCTCAAATTTGAGTTTCTCTCTACAAAGGGCTCTCCTAACACATGCACCGGCACCATCATGTTCTCCTTTCCCGTGCCCAACCTCCAAAAAACTCCACATCTGTTCGATATTAGTTTTCTTATTAATCGTACTCAACTAATAAAACATTCTAGCATTCTTAAATTGCCCTGTGCAATTATCTAACCATATTAGATGTTGTGTCATCTGAATTTATCTCTCCCTCAAATTCTCAAAAAAGGTCTTGAAGCAATACTAGACAAAATTAGATGAGTGTAATTTATTATCACTCATATAGAAATGGTACTCTCTCAAAATTTTACGACCCTTTTCTCTACTATCTGGTGCATGCCTATAGACAATATGGACAAAAATTGATACTTTCACTGAATTGTAGTATTGCGATTGGACCTCATCTTGTGGTGCAAGCATGTAGTTCTCTGCAAAGTCAATGATTGAAAGTATACTACCAATAGGAAATGTATCCTTACATATTTGAAACTGTCGATCGATCCATCTAGCATTTTGAGTGTGTTTAACATATTTAGGTACGATCAAATACTCTTAAATTCATTCATAAATGCATGAACACTAACTTTTTCAGAGATTAGATCGCACCGTCTTCCAACCTCTCCATCCTTCAGTGGATACTCAACAGTTTTAAATCTTTCAACATCAACTTATTGTTGTCCAAAATTATTTGAAAGATTTTCATGCAAACATTCATCCAACAATGCAAGATTGCCACATATATCACATACACCAGAAAAGCATGCATTGAAAAGAATTTTTTTCTCATTTGGTGGGTTGCAAAACAAACTTGATATAAACTCCTTTATAGTTTTAGGTGGTATATTTATACCACATTCTTGGAACATTCCATTACTAGATGCATGGTAGCACGTATATATAGAAATACATCATAATGGTAGCGAAATTGAACATGAGTTTTGCAACAACATGTGACTCTTTCCTTGTTAATTTGAACATACCAAGGTTTACACTTTTCAAAAGACCTTTGAAAAATGCTAATAGTCAACAGCTTATCACCCAAAAATTTTTTATACAATTTAGTTGAGTCATGTCCAATAGGTGTTCTAGATGTGGATCACGAATTTTTGAGTTGACTCTTAATTTAAGAACATCTCTAACATTAGGTGATACTCTTGTATTATCGTGCCAGAATTTTTTGATCAAAGTTTTGACTTCACCAGTAAGTTTCATATCAGACTTTGGTAGTCTACCACTAAAAGTCCACAAATTGTTTGCTGGATCACTTTCAAAATTAACTCTTCTTTTTACAGCTCTTGACAAATTTTTGCGATGAATATTAAGATATCCACTTATGTTACTCATCATTCTTTTATTAGAAGTTGTTTGGCTTACTAAAGTTGTTGTTATTTTCTGTCATTCCGTATTTTTATCTTTAGAATGACTTTTCTTTCCGATTGTGTCAAAGGCGTTAGCAACAGTCGATACAACTTGTTTTAAAGACTCATCCTTCTTCTTGGGTTTGACATAAAAGCCTAACTTCTTCATCACTTCTCTCATTTTAGTCATTTTAATTAGTTGTACCATTAATTGACATTGAAACCCAAATTTGTTATTATAAAAAAAATGTCTAAAAAATCTATTTGCATGTGTCCTGATCTATCTCCATGAAACCAAGCCAGGAAGGTTCTCTGGTACATCACTTTTAATTTTAAAATTTTCATTCATTTGATTATCATTCAAACATGTTTCATTTTCAAATGGTGTTTCCATGTCTGCATCCACATTATTGGTTTTAGTTGCAGGTGGATTTTCAATTTTATTTGGAGTTTCAAATTTGGTTTCAATTTCAATTTCAAGTTGAGATCTAGTTTCATTTGGGGTTTCAATTTGGATTTCAATTTCAGCTTTAACTTGAGTTCTAATTTCATTTGGGTTTTTATTTTCAAGTTCCCTTTGACTTGATAAGTAACCTGCTTCTATTAAATCACCAATTTCTTCATGAGAAAAAATTAGGGTTGTGAAGACATACATGTATCCAATAATGGATTAGAAGATGCACCAGAATTAAATGGTTCTATTGTGTTTCCTTTGTCACCATTTATGGTCTCATTGATGTTGTCCTCTTCTAAAATGATTGGAGAAATTGAAGCTCCTTGTCTCATTCTTGATCTTCTCTCTCATTGATGTATTGCCTCCTTCTCCCTATTTGCTGCAATCTTCTCAGCTATCAGAACCTTCCTTTGCCTCTTCCTGCATTGATTTGATCCCATGGCTGCACCAAATTTTGAATTTGAATCGATCTCCTTACCAAATCAACAATAAGATTAAAAAAGAGAATGATTAATCAAAACATTCTCTTTACAGATTGTACCTATCTAGCAATCATTGGGATTTGTGCCTATGGGCCAGATTCTGGCCCAACAAATCTTTTCAGAAACGGGTGCCCATTATTTAATTAAACGGGTGCCCATTTTAGAATCAGGTGCCCATTTTTAAAAATGGGTGCTCGTTTCTCTTTCAATGGTTTAAAGCGAAATAGGTGCTCGTTTGTTAAAATTAGTGGCGAGAAACAACCCTTAGTATTGTTTCTTGCTTCAGGATAGTCCTGGTCCCACCAAGCCTATGCTTGGACCTCCAAAAACATGGCTAAGGTAAAACAACATCAGATTTCTACCTTGTCGTAATTTTTTGAGGGCCTTTCTGATTGAATTTTTTGACGAAACGATAACCCATTAGAGTTTCAGCGTCCTGATTTCAGAAATATAAATTTCATAGTGATAAGATTATTTTTACTATTTTTGTATTATTTATTAATCAAAAGTGGAACCTAAACCTAAAATATCGAGGTTCACTAAAACTTTAATAACTTTTTTGTTTTTAGAAATTTAGAAAAATAAATTATATGGCATCGATCTACATACAATTCTGTTGAATATTAAAAAAAATTTGAAAAATATAAAAATTTTATCAAATTATGGTGGTCGTACACTCGATGTTTTGAAAATATACTTTATTGACAGTTAAAAATTAATTAAAAAATATATATTCAATAAAAAAATAAGAAAAAATATTCTCATCAATATTTGGTGTCTTAGGTATCATTTCCCAGAAGGATTTGCAAAAAATTATTTATTTGCATCAAAAAAGGGTGGTCGTACACATGTGTGGTATGGTCCTGAAACATGCATTTTGAAAAATCGATTTTTAAACATGCCTACTAAAAAGTGATTTCTACCATGTGGGTATTAAAATAAATTACATATTTGAAAATTAGATTCTGAGCACTACATTTTCTATTACTGGAGGTTTTTGAGATTCAATCTCTAAGTGCATCAAATTTTGACATCAATCGACATAAAATTTGAAAAATAGACAAAACACTTCCACTTTTTGCTCAAAAGTGGGACTCAACTTCTTGCAACCATCTTGTGTGTGTATGTGTGTGTGTGTGTGTGTGTGTGTGTGTGTGTGTGTGTGTGTGTGTGTGTGTGTGTACATATACATATACGCAAGAGAGAGAGAGAGAGAGAGAGAGAGAGAGAGAGATTATTAGAATTTATATGTTAGTAGTAAATAATTTTTGAGATATATATTAATCTTTATATAACCTATAAATTTGTTACTTGTATGTTTAGGATTGTTCAATAATCTCTCTCTCTCTCCCTCTCCCTCTCTCTCTCTCTCTCTCTCACAAACACACAGACACACACATTCAATGGTAGCCTATGTATAAAGTCATATAACATATTTTATTATATATTCAATTTACCAAGAAGACATAATCCTCACGCTGATAATATTAATTTCCATAATGCAATACATTACATAACACATAATTATGTTACAAAGTATTAGCCCTGTCATATATATTATTTATAAGTAAATTAACATTGTAAAAAATTGTTGATTATATAAATGTAGATGAATAATTTAGTTAAATATTTAAACTATTACAATATATTAATATATTTAAACTATTATAATATATTAATTTATTTATTAAAGTATTATAATTTATCTATTTTCATAGAATAATAAGCCTATTCTATTTGTAGAGAATCCTTTGGACCTACATTGGGTTTATTTTTTCTCGAATCAAGTTAGTGTGTTAACAACAAGTCTCAGTTATGGATTCATTACTAGCATAAAAGTATAGATGAGTCCTAAAATGATGATGTAACTATGAAAGTACAAAGTATTTAGGGATGTGTGATGTCATCAGTACAAAGATAAATATTAAGTAATTGGAAAAATGAAGTAAAACTACTATAAAGAGTATACTATATAATTATGACATAGTAATGAAAGCTCAACAAATGACTCAAGCTAGATATATATGTTAGCAACCATTTTTGTAAGTCTTCAAATTTGCAAAATTGGTAGGTCTAGTGCACCCTTGTTGCATTTGTCCTATCTTGTTCAAAAATGATTAGTGATCTAAATTTTTTCGAATGGACATGTTGGTCATGGCTTAGTATATTTATTAATCACCCCTTGTTAGTCATATAGTCATATATCCATGTTATTTTTTTTCTAATTATTAGCTCATTATCTATGACGTTTGCCCATTTTGAAACTTCACTCTACTTGTATGTTTTTTCTTGTTCATTAAAACACCATGATTCCACATTTTCTCTAAATCATATTTTAGGCTAAATTTTTGTTCCCTAAGTACCTTGGCATTAAGTTCCCCACTTTCCTAATTCCCCATGCCTCTTGACTTCTCTATACTATGCAGACTTGCAAAAATATGAGGAAGATATATACAACCATTTCATGGTGGACCAAGCACCTGTACAAGTCTGAAGTCACCCATATAATGGAGGGTACATAAAAGCAAAGAAAAAAATGATGGTTTCAACCCCTACAAAACTCATTATCAATTGAAACATAAGATATGTGGGTGATACAGCTCACATCACAAATTGAGAGTTGTGTACACAATTTTGGAAATAATCCATAACACTCAACTCTACAATGAACATTAAATGTTCATCTCTTGCATTATGACGGTGCGAGATTGAATTTTATGAGTTGACAATGAAGAATGTGATAACGTGAGCACTTTTAAACATGGCATGTCTCTACATTAAAGAAAATAAAGGTAAGACATCTTGGTTAAGCATTGATGAAATTCATAATTGTGCAAGTCAAAATATCTTGGTTAAAAATTGATAGAACAACTTAAACCACACACACTAAGCTTACATTTCTAGGATTAAAAGTATTAAACACTCAAAGTTGACTAATATTTTCTAGGCTTAATATGTGTCACGAGCCATATTTATCAATAATTATTTTATTATGAAAATAATGTTTACTTTTCTGCAATGAAATGATTTACATTACTTTACCTATGTAAATGCAATTGAATGATCAGTGTTATTTTATTATAAATTGGGATCATCATCGCTAATGAGCAATTGAGTGCAAGTGAATGCAGGAATAGGTGAATGCGAATGAATGCAAGAACATGATTCAGTTAGAGTTGTTTTAGCTCTTAGACTTCGTTAGAATGGATGGGAATCTCACAAACCACTATTAGAACATATAAATGTATATATGATGGTATATGATTTGATCTTGTGATTGATTTAAAATTCAAATTTGCATGAGTGCTTGCAAATGACATGCTTTATTTTAAAGAAAGATTTGTTGTTAAAGGAAGATTAAATGTGAATATTGATTTTTTTAAGTTCTTTTGTGCAGATATGTGTGATTTGGTGAAACTATATATATTATTTTGTTTACAAGTTTTATATATATATATATATATATATATATATATATATATATATATATATATATATATATATATATATATATATATATTATATATATATATATATAATATATATATATATATATATATATATATATATATATATATATGTGAGTTCGAATAATACTGACTTGATCATATACATATATATACTTAGGTAATTATAATATATATCATTATATTGGTTTACTCATAAATTTGATTACTTTAGTTTTTGAAATTATGTACATATTTACATATACATAATCTTTATGTTCATATTTTTCATATACTTAATCATTTGACTCTCTCTCTCTCTCTCTCTCTCTCTCTCTCTCTCTCTCTCTCTCTATCTATCTATCTATATATATATATATATATATATATATAAAGGTGGCAGACTTTTTGAATAACGTGTTGTTAGTAATACCTAATTATATTGCATGATATAAGGAAGTCGACATAGTGAAGTCGACTTGGTATGATGTAAATACCACTAAGACTTGGTAAGTACTTGCTAAGGAAATGGTATTAATTATGACTCATAGAAAAATATGAGTTAAGGGGGGGAAGTCAATAATGATATTGGCTCATGCAGCAAACGCTTTGAATTTGATTTGAACACAAACTTCTCTATGAATATAACAAGTAGAGTTTGAGTTAAAATTTTAACAATGCATGTTTAATACTATGCATCATTGGCATCAAATGATGAATGCAAAGCACAGTCATTAGACTAATATAACCGAATTGTAATTAATATATTATGTGGCAAGATTAAAGGGTTCCAAGCCCATATGAAGGGAGACGTAAAGCCAAAAACAATGATATCGACAGATGTTAACAGTGAGTTAAGAGGGACATAAATCCAAAACAATGATATTGATTGTTGTTAACAGTGAGTTAAGTTGTTCGGTTGAATATGAACTGTTATACATGGTGCATTCGATTTGCCACATGCTATGGTAACTTGGACGTGTTGTGTAGTTGGCACAAGAAATGGTCAATGATGGTTAAGATGAGCCCAAAACTAGGAGGAATTATAGTTCAAAAATAGCATAAATAAGACTATTACTACACATAAAAAAACAAAGAATAGAAGGGAGTGAAGATAGTATTGTGGAAAAGAGAGAAATTTGTATAGTATAGAAAAGATAAGAACTAAGAATAGAGAATGGAAATATAGAGTAGTAAGTAGAGAAGAGAAAACTCGTGAGATAGAATAGCGTAGAGGGGAAAAGCATTGGAATCTGGACATATTGCAGACAATTTTGGGAGAAGTTATTAGTGATCATAACAGACTTGGATCATATTTCAGAGGTAGGCTCTATTATAGCAAGTTTTGTTGTAGATATCTAAAAGATAAAATAATGTTCTATTTTGTTTAGATTTATACATAATCAAATGAAGAAATTAGAATCATGATATTTGATTTCCTGATATGAAACCATTTTAAATTGTTTTAAAATACGTTCATGTAAATAAAGATGCAATAATGAAATATTTTAAAGTTTGTTGATAAACATAGTGAAACTCATAGAAACTAGATCACCAAACCCTCTAGAAACAGAGTAAGGGGATAGAGAGAGAGTTTGTGCGTTATAAACTTTGAATTTGAACTACAAAGAAGATGAAATACTAGGATAATGAATTATTAAATGTTGTAGCTTATTTTGATTTTGTGAAGAAAAGAGTTACACTTTTGTATTTGATCCTTGCATTAGAAGTTATGATGATTATATGGTATTTTGTTTGAAAAGTCGTATAGATATGTGGATTATGAATTTTCATTTTATTAAATGTTGTTATGGAGAATTACCAAAATCGGTTAGTTGAATTCATAAATCATGAAAAACCACATATTAGTATCAAACTAAATATGTTATTCGAGAAAAGAGGTTGACAAACCAAAACACATGGAAAGATAGAGAACTTAGGCGATATAAACGTGGAAATTTGAAACCATAAGAAATAGAATGCAATTTAATGATTGCACTATTTAAATGTTATGATAAATGAATAAAAGAATGTGTACTCATTCTTTATTCAATTTTTATGTAAAGATACATACATGTGTTACACCTTCGTATTTTTAAATCTTGATTTACAAGAAAAGATAGAAGCAAAAGATGGTTTTCTTATTAGATGTAATTGGTTATGGACAAAAGATTGTTTCTTAAATATCTATTTAACAAAAGATTGTTTGCTTTAAATACTATAATTTTATCATGTGAAGAATAGGAAGCTAGAATTGAGAAAACAAAGATTGTCTTCCACATACTTTGTTCTGATTTCATATGAATATAGAAAAGCTAGATATGTTTGTGTGTTGGAAAGATTACCTTCCGGGACGGGTGCCGAATGTGGAATCATAGAGAGAATAGTTTGTTTTTCCAAACTATCTTTTATTGCTATGCATGACATTTTACTCGAGTAACTTATTGACCATTGAAATAGACGGATTTATTTATGCTCTCTACCACATCTTTGATTGATCTTGCTTGTTTTTTAATGGAATAAGAAAATTGAAAATGCATGTATCATTCTAGGTACGCACCAGATTCCATCTTCTCTATCAAAGAATACTTTTTGCTAAGAAATTCGTGCAGGGTCGAATATTTTTGATTGACCAAGAATTCTGAGGAAGTGTAAGCTTTAAGGTTGGGTGGAAAAAGCACCTGAATCTTGTTCTTGACTTCAATTCTAAAGATTGCATTGAAGATAGCTTGGATTGCAAATCAAAGGACGCATCTCATCCTTTACTTTATATTCTCTTGTTATTTGAACTTAAGGCATTTCAAAGGCCTAAGTATTGTATGTAGATATGATTGATACTACTTACATATTCTTATTAAATAAATAATCTTTATCTCTTTTTAGAAATCTCGTGTTTATAATGACATCATTGGAAATGATCATTTTGAGCTAAGAATAGAATAGTGGAAGTAAATAGACTTATTAAGGGAATTATGAGTTTATTTAAGAATAAAGGGTATTTCATTTTATTATGGAATATAGAACGTTTTACTTCTTTACAATATGTTGCTAAACACTCAGAGTTGACTAACATTTTCTAGGCTTAATATATTGATTAATGTGTGTGGTAACACTAAGAATACACTTCTAGGTTTAAAAGTGTTAAAAACTCAAAGTTGACTAACATTCTATAAGCTTAATATGTTGCTTAGTGTATGTGATTTAAGGCTGACCAAAATTGACCAGAAGGTATCCTTGTCTGAACCATAGCAATCGAATGATAAGCACATTGATTCAAAGAACTTCAACAGCCAAATATAAGACTGTGTCATGCCAATATTTGCACCTTTCTGTCAGTATTATTTATTGGCACAACTGAGTTGATGTTGCAGTTCCCTGCTTGCATCTAATCAAAGTTGTTTCAAATTCAAATGTCATTTATTGGCACAAATATGAATATTCAACCATATTCATATTATAACGTACTGTATCCAAATTTGTTTCAGTATCCATGTCCATCCAACTTTGCCCAAATGACTTTAATTAATTTTCCCCATCATGGGTGAAATGTAATCGTAAAAAGCCTTGGACATCTGTAAGAACTTGTAATGAGTTCTGAATCAGATTTTTTTGCCACCCATTTGTCAAAAATACCAATTAAGTAGAAGAAATCCAAATGAGAACAAGGAAACAAAAAGGGCACAGTAAAAAAATATTATAAACTACAAGGAATAAAAAATCCTCACATAGAAAAATCAATGACATGAGCTGCAGAAAGGGAAACTCTGAAATGTGAAATTGATTTTATTCTCATGCCAATATGTCTTGCAGAATTTTATTTGAATGTTTACCTTTCTATGCTTTTATTTTTGTTTTTTCCTGGGTAGATTGCAACTCTCACTAAACCGATGCGTCAAGCTTGAATCACCATAGCCTTAGAAGCCATGTTCTTGGAGTTTCTAAGCTTGTAATGCTCCTATCATTTCACTCAATTCTTCATGGCTGAATTTCATTTGTAATGTTGATGTATATATTAAATGTTCAAATGTTTAGGGATATCATGGGATAAGAAATTTCAAACAACTAAAACCAAACAAAGTTAGGGATAAAATCTTGTAAATTAAAACTAGAATTTCATACGAGTGTTGCATGATTGTGTGTCATTTACCTCTTGTCCACGTTCACAACAGGTTGTAAAAGAGGAATATAATTACTGTCCCTGTGCTGTCACACACTTTGCTCTAATTGTCCACTGCTTCAACTGCCACCATGAAACAACTCCGATTTCACTCATACTCACAGTACACAGTGTAGTTTGGTGTAACAACAAAACAATTTAGTAAAATAATACTCATGATGAGCCAGCGATAGTATAAGTTAAATCTCAACCGTTTACAATCAACGAATCTCAAAGGAACCAACCACATTACAGCATGCATATGATAAAAAGTAGCCAATTGGATCAACCAAGTAGATTGGAACCATATGAATGTGCACAATTTTACCCCCCTCCTGGTAGAGAATAGTAAATTAAGCATGCATTACTTCTCAGCTACAGTTCAGACTTGTTTCCACAAAGAGGAAGTCTACGGCGATTGTGCTGGAAACAAAGAAACAAATTTACTAGAAAACACACTTTCAAACTGTTATATTTATATGTGAGTTTTTTGGAAAGATTTTCTGATGATTACTGTAAAATCTAGCTTCATTGTGATTAATATACATCTTGGCTTTTGCCGTTTATTTGAAAAAAAAAAAAGGGCCCAATGGAGGCAAAAACTAATTTGGCTCTTTGCCAAATTTGAGCTCGAAGGATCCACAATGTAACAATGAATTTGAAAAACCAATCAAATAACCAGAGTGGCCACAGATTGAATGCAGGATTGGGAGAAGTATTGAGGCCTCTCAACACAAATCCATCTCTCTCTGTTCACCCCTGTTTTTAATGGAGGTTGGTAGATATAAAAAAATTTATAGTTTTTGCTGCCTGATTCAACCCCACTCAAGAAAATCCTATCACCCAACACAGCAGCATCAACGCTATCAAGAGGTTCAGGAAGACCATCAACTATCCTCCACAAATTCTCTCTAGAGTCTTATTCTGTCACAACATCCCACTGAAAACAATACAAACGCCCAAATGCGGCCACCATGGGATACAGACAATCTTCAATAAACCACATATTGGGCAAAATTGACCAGACTTCTGTCTCTGGCTCGAATTGTTGAACCTCCTCATCATACAAGCATACAACATACTTTATGCCTTCAATAAAAACACACTCACATAACCATTGTTTTTGAAGCATATTTGGAAGAAGCTTCCATTCATTCGTCTCCACATTGTAAACTGCAGCTTGGCTTGTAGCTTTGCCTGTAATTTCCCCATTCTGTCTTCCTCCAGCAAGATAAATCAGTCCTTCAGGTGATGCACAGCAGCCAAAGTTAGCTGGGCATTCTCGGGTGGGCATATCTGCTCCTTTCCGCTATTTGCAAGACAAAAAATCAAAGATCAAAATAGCCTTGGTTGTCTCTATCCTCTTGCGCTTCGAACCTGCTCTGTTGCGCTGTGATAACCCTAATAACACCAGTTTGTGCTTAACACAGATAAGCTTGGAGGATGAGCAGAATTCGAATTCTGCGGGAATGGGAGGAAGCTTTTCCCATAGCTTGTTAATGGGGTCATATATAGTTACCAGAGGAAGACTTTTAAATTGACGATTCACTGTCTCAAGCAAACATATGAACTCCTCAGATCTCCCACTCCTCAGTCTATCTTCATAAAACTGGGGATCTTCCACCATCGCCTTCCAATTTTTACAAACTTTCTTCAATTTGCTGTGAGATTTATAAGACACTCTCATTAAGATCTGTCTAACTAATTCCTCTGGAATCATCTTAAAATACTCCACCATCAATTATGCTCTTAAACAGTGCTCAAATGAACTCTCATATAACAAATATGAACAGAATTTTTTCAATTTTCGCAAGCTTTTTATAAAACGATTCTAAATATAGATAGTTGCAAAATAATAAATAGTTCTAAATATAGTGTTCAAGTTTATTTTTACCTATCTTTCTGTTTTTAGAGATGTCAAAATGTATGAAAAAATTAAATTCACTTTTTTAATACTGTTATATATATAATTAAACTCTCGCAACTAATATGAATATTAATTTCTAATTATATCAATAATCATAAAATTAATAATAAGTACACAATATTATTAAATTAGATTTTAAAATCTATAAATAAGAAAGTATTAATTTTTTTAAGTAATAAATTAATAAAAGTATATAAATAAAAATAATAATAATATAAACAATCAAAATTATATATATATATATATATATATATATATATATATATATAAAATTAATAAAATGACTAAAATTTTAAAATAAATATTTGGTAACAAAATTTTAGATATATTGATTTTGGATAATGAGTTTTTTATATTTGTTAATGTTTTTTATTTAAAATGAATTATAGAACATTTGAGAGCTTTTTACAAAATGATTCTAAATATATAACATTGGCAATTGTTGTTCTATCTATTTTTGAGCAATCATTTTATTTTAAAATGATTAAATTGAATATTTTCAACCAATTTTTTTAATTTTTGAAAGTGTCAATTGCAATTAAAAATTAAATTAAATTTTCTACCACCTTTTTTTTTTTTGATCAATAAAAGGCCGAAGCCATATTTTATTTCTTTTGTAAATTTTTACATCTCCATTCAGTGTGGGCACCGGTAGGAAAGAATGGAGATAAGAAAACCTCCGGTCTAGCCCAGATCCCTTAAGGGATCAGATAACAAACAACTGAAAAAAATTTTACAATTCCTCATCTGAGTGAGATGACTGTCTTAATAAGACATTTAGTTTCTTTTTGTACATAAAAGCTTGCACCAATTTCTGGATGGACCCATCTTCACAAAAATGGAGAATCCATTAATATTCCGAGCTTTAACTTTAAGACCTGTATCCCGCATCTGCAAAAACCTTAATGCAACTTACTTTGCCAAACTATTAGTAGCATAGTAAACATGATAATTTGTAAAAAATCATTCAATGAATAGTAATCATCTTTCCTGTTTTATGTAAGAGGATTGTAGCCTGGATATCCCTTAGCTTGAAACCAATTTTAACCTTTTATGCTTCAATTTAAGAGATTATCTAGGCTACAATTCTGCCTACACTAATGGGAAGGATCAATTTCTAACAGTTCCTTAATCACTTTTAACTCAGCAAGCATCTGATACTCCATAGCATAAATGAATTCATATGTCTATGTATGCACATTAAAATGTCAATATGCGAGATTATCATAGAGTCTAAACAACAAAAGATCAAAGGGCCTGAACAGAGGCTAATTCAATAGGACCTACTACAGATCTGAAGCAATGATTAAGACTGTGCTGATCTCAATTTCCCTCCTCAAAACCACTAAAAAACATTCCATTATTTTGCATAAGATACTAATAATCCGAATGAACCCCACTTGATAGAGAAAAGTCCAATTCACAGCTTATACCACTATAACTGCAACAGACACTAGAGCAATCTATCCCCTCTATAAAACAGGGCTAAAGACAATCACATCCGGAGCAATGAATCAAGATTATCAGAAAACCGAGCCACAGACCTAAGCATGAATACACATAGCCTGGAAGACACAATTGTCATAAAAAGACATCATATCTGTCATATTGAAGACTACACCTGTGCAGCCCAGTGCATACTAAACACAGATATCATGCGATGGAGTGTGAACCTACATGTGCCTAAACATGAATACCCGGCATCAACCCATCACCTTGCTACACTCCAGAGACACCCCTTTACCCACAAACAGGGTCAGGAGATGAGAGGATGATACAAACATATATGAAGGTTTGAAAAAGGATATTTGAACATATATACACATACTCATATATATATAGTCTCTGTACTTATATGTATATCTGTGTGTATGTAATTTTATGAATATCTGCTTACACCCACACACATACACATATATATATATATATGAATATATATATATATGTATATTTGTTAGATTGTATATATATTCATATATATGCATCACCATTGTAAACTAAAACCAAGGAAAGTCCAATACCACTGCAAAATCACTATAAATGCAGCAAAAAACCATTTCTAACAGACCCCACTATAACTCATGGCTAACAATCGATGCATTGAATGAAGAATAAAACTAGAAAACCTTAGCTTGAATACACATAGCACGGCAGACTCAGATTTGTCATAAAAGACATATAATCTACCATTATAGACTAAACCCACGCTGCCCAGAGCTTTCTATATATAGATAGCATGCATTGGAGGGGAGACTAGCATAATCGTATCCCCAATTGAAATTGTAAGATTATCTGTTTACACCCACACATATATACATATATATATATATATATGAATATATATAAATATGTATATTTGTTAGGTTATATGTATATTCGTATATATGCAACACCATTGAGAACACAGCTTTACCTCTATAAATGCTACAGAAACCAGTTCTAACTGTCCCAGGGCTATCAATCGAAGCAATGAACAAAAAACCCGAAAACCTTAGCTGGAAAACACAAAGCACGGCAGACTCAAATTTGTCATAAAAGACATCCAATCTGCCATTGAAAACTATACCCACACTGCCCAGGGCATTCTAAACTCAGATGACATGCATCACGACAGACACAAATGTGCCATAAAAGACATCAATCTGATATAGAAGACTATACCCACGCTGCCCAGGGCCTTCGAAACATGCATTGGAGGAAAGACCAGCATGAGCCAAAACCTAAATAACCAACAGCAACCGATCACCTTGCAACACTCCCGAAACACCCCTTTTCCTGTGGGGATGGAATGGTACAAGCATAAGGTTATCAATGAGTTAGTTTTAGTACATATATACACATACTCATATATATATAATATCTGTATTTATATATATTGTGTGTATGTGAGTGTGTAAGTGTATGAGTGTCTATTTACACCCACATACATACACATATATATATATATATGAGTATATATATATGTCTCTTAATATGATTGTAAATATATACATATATCTATATATATGAATATATATTTATGTATATGTTTGTATTTAACGAATCCATATGGGTTAATCTACAAATATATACATATATATATATGTGATCATATATATATATATATCTGTATATATATCTATATCTTTTATCTGAAACTTAGACTACCAAAATGCTGTACTAAGGAAACCAAGACCACAAATCCAAGGATATATATAAGAGGGCAAGGAGAGGACTTGGAGAGGAGTGAAGTGAGATGCTGACAATACCAACGCCAGAGTTTTAATCCGATGGAGTAACCTTCCTAAAGACAGACGAATTACCATCTACCCCTAGATTTGCTAACTTGTCAGCTATAGAGTTACCTTCCCGATAAATATGTTTAACCGAAGTTTCCTCAAAGTATTTGATCAAGTCCAGAATTCTTTTTAATTCCATTTTCAATTTCCAGTTAGACATATCCCTAGTCCTGACTGCATTAATAGTTAATGACGAATCACCTTCAATTTCCAGATATTTAATCTTGAGTGATTTAGCTAAAATCAGACCCTCCCGCAATGCTAAAAACTCAGCCATGTTATTTGAAGCCACACCTATGGGCATATTTATGCTAGCTATTAGATCACCGTTGTCTTGATGGATAGCACATCCAATACTTGCTACACCAGGGTTCCCACGGGACGCGCCATCAAAATTTAGCTTAGCCCAGCCCTTTCGAGGAGGTGCCCATTTTGTTAGCTTCCTATCCATCTCAGCCTAATTCCCACCTTTCCCAATAAACGGGGGTATTATCAAACCCAACCATTTAGATCGAAGAACCTCATCCCATCTGGATAAGTTAATGGACTTAACCTGTGTGTGTCTAAGATTATTATTGATTTTTTCCACAATTGTTGCTTCGATCTTATTTAGAAGGGATTCTACCCTCAAATTTGATTCTTTGAAGATCTGCCTGTTTCTCTCCTTCCATATTTCCCAAATGAGGATTGCCGGGGAAATTAACCATACTGAGTGATAAATATCCTTTGTGTGAGGCGGTTGCCAGCTAAGCAGCCATTCTGAGATGTCTCTAGGTCTCGGCGTCATCCATCCAAGGCTTGAGCAAAGCCAATCCCAACATCTCTGACTGAAACTGCAATTGAGAAGCAGGTGATCCACGTTTTCTTCCTCAGATTCGCATAGAGGACATCTCGATGGACCCAGGAAGCCTAATTTTGAGAACCAGTCTGAGGTAAGAATTCTTTTTTGGGAAGCTGCCCATGCGAAGATGCCAGCTTTAGGGAGACCAATGTTATTCCAGCATAGGCTAATTGGTATATTAGGGTAAGTTGCAGCTCGACTGAGTTTTAAAAGTGAGTATCCTTCTTTGGCTTTGTAAATGCCTGAAGAGCTACCCGCCCATATTATCCTGTCTTTCCCAGAATGTAATGATAATTGCCTATTCCTCAAATTAATCCAGAGGATCTCCTTATCAGAATTTGACAAGTCCAACTCATCAAGGGGTTTCCACTCCCAACCCAAAGCGGGATCATTGGAGATAAGCTTGATATAATCCTTAACAACCCTGCCCCTGATAGATTTGCAATGTTCTATACCTTCTAGGCTTATCCCAGATTTGTCTAAGGCTGGATAGCCCCCCCACGAGTCTTCCCAGAACAGAGCCTCAGAACCATCCGCAATATCCCAAGTAAGATAATCCCTGATCACCTTTCTACATTCCATCATAAAATTCCAAACTTTGGATCCTTTGGGTACAATTTCCGTCCTCAAAATGCTATCAGGGTTGGAATTAGTAAGATATTTAGCTTTGAGGATCCTTACCCATTTAAGATTTGGATCCGAGTACATTTTCCAGACTAATTTCGCCCCCAGAGCATGTTTTGAACCCCCAAATCTTTGATGCCAACTCCCCCTAAACTGATAGGTTGGCTAATTTTGTCCCATGAAATCAATGCGAATTTCTTTTTGTCTGAAACCATATTCCAAAAGAACTTCCTCATCTTTTTTATCAATTCGAGTCGAGCTCCTTTAGGTAGTTGCTGGCAGGACATTTGATATATCGGAATAGCCGCCAAAACAGCTTTAAGTAAAGTAATCCTCCCAGCCGAAGAGAGGCTTTTATTCTTCCAAGAATTCAACCTGAGGTCCATCTTGTCAAGGATACCTTTCCATAATGAGATTAAATTGTTTCCCTTATCCATCGGTATCCCTAAATATTTACATGGCAGTTTTCCTCGATCAAACCCAAAAATATTACATATATCTGTTTCTAAGATCTGCGATGTATTAAAGAAGAAGATTTCCAATTTATTCTTGTTTACTTCCTGACCCGATGCTAAAGCATAAATGTCAAGAATCCTCTTGAAGGCCATGGCTTCTGCCCTATTCGCACATCCCATCAGCATTGTGTCATCAACAAACTCTTTAAGTTAAAACTCTATAAATATCAATTTTATTATAAACTTAATAATAAATATATAATATTGTAAAATAAAAATTTTAATTATATATAAATAAAAATAAATAAAAAATTAATAAAAAATATAATTAAATAATTATAAAAAATAATAAAATAATCAATTAAATAAAATACATTTATAATTAATAAAATAATTAAAAAATTTAAAATAAATAAAATAGTAAAATTAGAAATAATTTTTAAATGCAAGAAACGTTAAAAAGAGCTTGTACTTCACTCCCAATTTGGTGAATTTGGCCATCATGCATTTATAAACACGAGTATTTGTGTCACGCGTGCGGATGATAGGAAAAAGATTGTGGTTTCAAAATTAAAAGATTTATGAATATAAAAGTATTTTTAAATTTTATTTGTTTAACAATTTTAGTATTAATAATTAGATCACATTTTATGAATAAATATTGTAATTATCATTTAAAATGGAAACCAGAACATTAAGAAATGTTTTTAATTATAAATTTAAAAAAAATATCAATTAATTTTTTATTTTAAATATGTTGTATTTTATTTTTTATTTTTTAAAGTTCTATTTTACGTGCAATTTTTCATATAAAAGTTAAAATTTCAACTTTAAAAAAATTTATATAATTTTTTTAAAATATTTTATTTGAAGTAGAGTTCAATTTTATAATAATTTTTTTATTTGTTAATATTGACTTTATATTTTAATTAATGTTAATATTTTTTTCATAAGCTTTCTAATAATTTATAAATAAATATCTATTTTAAATTTTATTTTTTTTAATAGGTAATTAGTCGAAGCCACAATGACAACCCAGTGTTTTAACCAGTTAAGCTCAACCCCTTGGACATCTATTTTAACTTTTTATTCAATGCAATATAAAAGTATTTTAATAACTATTTTATACAAAAAATTAAGAGAAATAGATATTTATACATTTTATAAAATTATAAATTTTAAAAGAATTAAGATTCACTTTTTACATTTTTTAAAGGTTTCATTTTATATTTTAATTTTTAAGTTTGGTTTTACTTGTAAGTTTTAATATAAAGATTTAAATTTTAACTTTATTTTTTTAAAAAGTTTAGTTTTATTTTTTATATTTTTAATTTTTTTAATTTTTTAATATGAATATTGTTTGTATTATATTAATTACATTTTAGATACATATTTTATTAATATTTCAACTCTAATAAATTAAAAAATTAGTTTTATTTTTTTATCCAAATATTTATTAACTTAATAAATTTGTTATATATTATCTAGAGTGTGACATTTTGGAATGACTCCTGGGGGTGGTGAGATTCTCAGGCATAATCACAATCTGATTGAAGCCATTGAAGTTACTACCAGGTAATGGGGGAGTAAAGTCAATGATTTTGGTGAGATCATCATCCAAAATGGGGTTAAAATTTGGATATGGCAATCTTTGGACAATCTAGATATTGGGCAAGAGCAGAAGGAACTGCTAAGCAATATTCTAAAGAGTCGAATACTCAAACCTTCGAGCAATGAAGATGTTATCAGATGGTGTGGCTCCAAGGATGGAAAGTATAAAGTGAGACCAAGTTATAAAATCAAGGAAGTTGTAATTGAGAAGCAGAATTGGCTAGTTAAACTACTTTGGAATAAACACTGCCTTCCCAAGGATGGAGTCTTTTCTCATATGACATTATAGAAGAAAATTATCACAAGTGGTCGATTAATGAGGTTTGGTATTCATGGGCCAGATAGATGTGTCCTTTGTTTGGAAAACACTGAATTGATGGATCATTTACTCCTGAATTAAGATTACTCTATCAAATGTTGGTGGCATTTTATGAACAAATTAAGCCTATTTGGTCTGATGCTAATGGGGATTCATGACTGGTTTAGAATGTGGCTTGAAAAACCCTCGAAGGCAGTGTTTGGAGATCTATGGCATATCGTTCCCTCTTTACTAATATGGGAAATATGGAAGGAACATAATCACAGGATATTTCAAGATAAATGTATGGATGCAGAAAGGCTATGTCATAAGATTGAAGTACAACTAGTGGAATTAGTTAATGAAGTAGCCAAATAAAAATCCCTTAAAAATAAATTTGTATAAACTAGAGTTGGGATAATAAAATCACTATGACCATTACTAGTCTCTCAATCCCTCCCATATTTGGTGTTGCAATCATGGAAAGATTACTGATACTAGATCCACTATGCAATGGTGTGCTCCAGATCCTAGGTGGGTGAAAGTTAATTTTGATGGAGTATCTTTGGGAAATCCTGGTCCAAGTGGCATTGGTTGCATAATCAAATATGACAATGAGACTTCCCTAAAGGAGATTGCAGAGCATATTGGTCATATAACCAACAACATGGTAGAATTTCAAGCAGCCATGCAAGGTCTAGAAGTTAGAATTGAGTTGGGGACAAACATAATTCATTTGGAAGGGGATTCTTTAATTGTGGTTAATTCAATAAGAAAAAATAAGACCCCCAACTAGGTTCTCAATCAGATGCTCCACCCAATAAAATCTATGCTCAACAACTTGGATGACTTCAGGGTGAGCCACATATACAAGGAAGGTAACATGTTGGTAGATAGGTTGGCCAAGGAGGTGGCGAGGTTAGGACGCTCTTGATGCAAAGTACTATTAGTAGAATTAAAGCTAACAAATTGAGCGGATTTGAGGGAGAGATTCAAATAATGGCCTTTAATGATATTTTACCTCTTGTATTTAATTGCATAATGCCACGTGTTAATAGCTTGATTATGAAATATGCCTTGGAATTGATTTATTAAACTTAGTGGAAAAGGACACTTGATGTGAGGATTATTCGCATATCATAATTTAAAATGCATCGAATAGATTGAGAAGTGTGTGAAAAGAGGTTGTAATTAAGGCATGAGATATGATAGATGATTCACAAGAAATCAACAAGCATACTTAGTTAAGGCAAGTGATTATTTATAGGGCAAGCTGGCTAATCTATAAACACTATCACTAATCATAAGTGTTGACTTGGAGTGAACGAGAGGCTATAGCCTATAGTTATGGTCCATGGACACATCGATAATGTTGGAAGCCAAGAAATGATAGATGGCCTTTCTAGGAGAGATTAAAGATAGGAGATTGCTCCCAGTCCTGGAAGCACCCACTAGTTCTACATGGCACCAAAAGGGTGCTTGGCAATGAGTTTCTAAAAGCTTACCATCGCTTTTGGGTTAATTATGATATCCCGACAATGTTTGTTGCCATGCTGATTTATATGGGTGTGAAAAAACCCAAAACAAAGAAGGTTTTCCAAATGGTGTTTAAGGGTAAAAGCACAAAGTTGTGTCACACTTTTATAAAGGAAATGGTCAATGCTGATTCAACTTTTTAATTTGAATCAATATATAAAGTGAAATATATGTTTTGAATTTTGAAATGATGTAAACTAATAAAATGTTTATTTTTTTGTCTATGTATATTTGTAATTTTTTTTTAAATTAAAAAAATTATTTGAATATACTTTCTTATAAAGTAAACACTATAATTTAGTTTCTCATAAAATGTTGAAATTGAAGTTACATGAGGCGTTACACTTTATATTGTAAATTTTCATTTTTTTCTTCAATTTTTTTGTGTACATTGATAACTTCAAACTTTAGTGCAAAAAAATATTTTTAACTATTTTTTATGTATATATATTTTTCAATAAATTTGAAAAGTTGCATTTGCTGAAATTTAACTTTTTCTTAATTATTTATCCAAATTAGAAAAGAATCATATCATCTTGACATAGACTCTTTTCTTTAGTGCATTTATATTTTTAAAAAAATTTAAATAAATTTTAGTATTTTTCCTTTACAACATCATCAACCTTAAATTTTAGTGCTCTCCTCTCTCCTCTCTCCCCTCATCTCTCATGTTTTGGTCAATCTAGACCTGCAACTAACCATTTTTCTTCTCCTTATGCACTAGAGAAATCTAGAAGAAATTACAGACAACAATATAGATTGTGGAAATATAATATCATTAATTTTCCAGTATACAATGTAATCATAAAATGGCTTGGACATCTATATGAACTTGTAATTGTCAAAATACCAATTAAGTAGAAGAAATCCAAATTAGAGTAGGGAAACAAAAAGGGCACTGTAAAAAAATATTATAAATTTAAAGGAATAAAAAATCCTCACACGGAAAAAATCAATGACGTGTTGCACAAAGCAAAACCCTGAACTGTGAAATTGATTTTGGAGAAACGAGATTAAATCTGGTGGTGGATTATCCACTCTCTACGATTGCACCAGAAGTGACCATTCTCCTCATTTTTTAAAGACTAGAAGGCTTTCAGTACTTGTTCTTCACAAAATTTCAAGTATGCATATATGAAAGCCCTTAAGATGAAAAATCACCTATTTTATTCTCATGCCAATATGTCTTGCAGTAATGGTTTCAATTACATATATAATTCCTATTTATTAGTTTTCCCAATGGCGTTGATTGAATATGGTTGTCTAATATTTTTGTAGATGATGAATGGAACACAAAGACATCTAAGGAGACAAGTGGATTTCACTTGGTAACATTTTACGGGAAAAATGATACATCCTTGCAACATCTATCAAAAGTGAAATTTTATTTGAATGTTTACCTTTCTATGCTTTTATTTTTGTTTTTTCCTGGGTAAATTGCAACACTCACTAAACCGAGGGAACATCAATCTTGAATAACCATAGGCTTAGAAGTCATGTTCTTGGTGTTTCTAATCTTGTAATGCTCCCATCATTTCACTCAATTCTTCTTGGTTGAATTTTTTTTATAATGTAAGTTTGTGCAGATTTGAGCTAAGAACTCCTTAATATGTAGATATCATGGTGATGTATATGTTGGGAAATAATCCCAACTACCCACTGCCATTCTTTCATATCCTTGATATCTTCACATCTTCATTTTGTAATCTTGTTCTAGCCAGCATTAAAGACAACAATCTACATTGGATTCAAATGGATTTCTATCAACTACTACAACCTCACCACCGTATCATCTGAAGTATTCACATATATTATGGCTAGCATGAAATATAGTTTTGTATTGTTATCTCAGGAGGTTATAGATGTCTATCAGTCTGTTCTTCTATGCATGTATGCGGAATTCTAGATTGTTCTAAGGACCTCCATAAAACAGAGGCAATTTTAATCAATCAAAGATGAATAGAATGAAAAATATGATTTGATGAATGAATACAAATTGTCCTCCTTTCTGCCCTGTTTAGTTTTGCTTTATTTTTATAACCACTCCTTTGTTCTAATAGTGGTATCAGAGCCATTGGTAGAACATTTGGAAGTTGTACATGGAGAAACTGCAGAAAGAAAAAGTTAGTGGAGGAGACTAGTTTTTTTAAAAAGGAGACGTTGTTGCCTATTGCCTAGCACAAGTGCAGATCAGAAGGAAGGAGAGAAATTTCCATGGGTAGATGTAAAGCCCATAGATCAGAAGCTATAGCATAAGAGGTTTGTAATAGAAAAGAAAAGAAAGACAATATTTTTCGAAGAGTTTGAAGTCGTTCCATCCTAAGTTAGCTCCAGAAATAACTAATGAAGGAAGGGCTCTGTTTTGAGAGGAATAGAGGAATCGATGGTAGAAGAAGCTTCCATTGCTTTAAAAAAAGGTTTCAAAGCCTGTTTTTGAAGGATCCTTAGCGAAAGAGTAAAGTTGTCGGTTCTAGAGAAGCCACAGAGATCATTGTCCTCTGTGGAAGAGTTTGAAGTGAATGAGGTCAGAAGAAAAAAAAAAGAAAAAGCCACGGGTCAAGCCGCAAATAGAAGAAAACCACAGAGAGTATGTAGAAGTTGCTGAAGATAGTCAAGACAAAGAAACTACCAGTGAAAGAATCCCAAATGAAGGTTGTTAAGTGTTAAAGTCATTGAAGTGTTTGGATCGGTGTTGAGAAGATTTGCAAAAGTTTTGAGCAAATTCAAAAGAGCCAGTTGTAAGATGAAGACAAGATTGTGCAGGATATTGAAGGTGTGTAAAACAAATTTAGATCTGTCAAAAAATTAGAAAATTATTGCTGAGAGCACTGCAAAGAAGAAGAAAGGAGGGGATTTGCAGTAGCATAAACAAAAGTGCCTAAACAAGGTAAGTTTATGTAATATGGAAAAAAGGTGAATGATGGATCTAGAGGAAAGCTTTTCTTTCTTTCGAGGAGAGATTAAAGTTTCACTTCAGATTTACCTTCAAACACTTTTTCCATATTACATTTATGTTGATGAGTTTATCAATATTGTTGTTTGCTCATATTTATAGTTGAAACATGAAAGAAGCTATTGTATAAATAGGTTGTTTAGATTTTCCTAGCATGACACAAATTATTCCTTGCTTTAAAATCAAGGTCATTTTAACAGCAGAGATCATTTACATCTTGCATCTGCTCAAGAGCACATTGAAACATTTAAAAAAAATTAATTTTATTAATTATATGTATTTTTCTTTAATTTGATTGTTTTTTTATTTATTATTATTTAATTATATATTTCTATTAATTTATTGATTTTTTATTTTTTAAAATTTAATAATTTCTTATTTATATGTTTTTAATTTTATTGTTTTGTAATATTATACATTTATTATTAATTTTATTAATTATAAGTATAATAAAAAAGGATATCCAAAGAGTTTAACCCAAAACAAAATAATATAATAAAAAGTTGTTGAAAATTTACTTTAATTTTTTTTTTTAATAAGTAAATAGCCGCAGAGGGGCAACACCCTTGTATTAATCAAAATAAGAGAATACAAGGCCTGATTCAATGAGAGCGATAGGGGGAAGAACTAGGAAGAAAACTCCCTACCTTAGCTATATTCTTTAAACAAAGAAAAACTAGCAATGAAGGTTGGATGAGTACAAGGCATCATATACCAACCTCTTAGAAGTAGATAACAGAGGCTTTAAAACAAAACCAGACAATAACAAAATCAGAGAAACCGGAGAGAATAATGACAACTGGAGTCAAAGAGAGTCTTCAGAAACACCATCCACAGGAGAATGAGCCGCATCCAGGACAATGGGGCATTCAGTGCCACAGTTCGAGTGGGCCACTGATTCTGCCTTCTCCCTAGGGAGTCCGTAGTCATTTGGGAATCACTCCTCACCAAGACCAAACCTCCAGTCATTACCAACCACCAAATCTCCATTCTCCCAAATCCCAAAATCATCAACACCCGCTAGCTCTTCGTCATGAACAAATTTTGCCCTCCATTCCGATGTGAAACCGTTTTGGATGCCAACTTCTTTAAGCATAAATTCAATGTTCCTGGAAATGACAAGCCAGGTTGCTTGAAGAGTATCAAAGTCTAGGGAGTTAACAATCACAAGCTTCCTCACCTTTGCCTCGTTGCCTAAGGACATATAGTAATTTTGGGGAAGCAGAATTCTCAGATTAGCATCAATATTGTCCAATACAGCATCAATTTTCCCCAACAAGTGATGTTTAAACATCATTTGAGTTAACAACTTTGCTCTTTGCTTTCTAGTACCCATATATCACCATTACAAGTAAAAACGTCGGGCTATCGGCATTGGCTCTGTACCTGTGATAAGCCATAAGGAATTCCTTTCCCAGAATCCTCTTAAGGCTATGGAGAACAAGAGGATGTCGAGAGAAGAGGACCTCCTGTAGATGTTTATTCATGATTTCGCTCAGGAAAGCCATCTGGTGACAAGTAGCTTCAAGGAGAATTGGGGTCTCCATAGCAAGAAAAGAAAGCAACTGTTTGATAGAAAAATGAGGGCATTTCATTGTTAAATAGCAAGACACCAAACCAGAGAATACAACACCCATCAAGTAGTTCATGCCAATTGAATACACACATGCGTGAAATGCCAGTGTCCAAACAACATCTCAGCCAAAGCTCGTCAACTTAATGTTGACCGACTTTAACCATCAGGTGATTATAAGAAAATTCTGAAAGGATCTAGTCGTAACTAGATATTAATTAAAGTATACTTATATACAATTGCCACGGGGCCCAAACCAGCACAAAACAATGATGACGACAATGTGTCACATCTCAGTGACAAGAAGAAACCTTAACGAATATCAAATCAATCGGTCGATCTATCCACCGGAAACCATGACCATTAGGTTAAGAAGGAGTAACGCGAAAACCGGGAAGGCAATACACCGGTTTGCACCACAACCGGTGATTATTATGGAGAGAAACTCAATCGAAAGAAGAGAGAAGAGCGCAACCAATAAGAGACTCAATCGGAGAACACCCCCCTCGATGAGATAATGAGGATACCATGTCAACTGGTGGAGGCAATACTACGACACCAACCGGCCCAACAAAGAACCATCATTTGGAAGGACAAGGCAATCAGTAGGAGCCACTACTAACAAACTCAACCGGAAAACATCATTGCTTGGCAGGATAAGCATGCCATAACACCGGTGGAAGATCAGGGGGAGTCACCAATGGCTACCACCAATTTAGAGAGTCTATCAGCCTCTCCATTACCTTCCCTATAGATGTGGCTAACCCAAAATTCATCAAAGGTGGCTAACAACACCATAATCGGTTGAAGCCACTAGTTAAGGTGCCAACTAGGGATGTTATTGCAGCGGATCGCATTAACCATATTTAATGAGTCTCCCTCCAGATGGATTCTCTACACCCCAAGCTCCTTCCCTAATTGAAGACCTCTTAAAGCCGCTCTTAATTCAGCTTCATTGTTAGTAGCAACTCTAATCTTTTCAGAGATTTCTTATATACAGATACCATCGAAATCCCTCAAAATACAACCAATACCACTTTGACCCATATTTCCTGCAGATGTGCCATCAAATTTTACCTTACTCCACCTAGACTCTAGCACATCCCATTTCACCCCCACTCTTGGATTGCCCTGATCCACCGGGGTTCCCAAGCCAAAAAGCAGTGGAATGAGTAGATTTGGAAGAGCCAGCTTAATCTTCCAATCCCAGTCCGTGAACAAATTCTTCTTTAACAATTTGGATTGAGCAGCCTTATTCAAGAGCTCAGTCAGGTGGTTCTCAATTTTCCCACAAAGAGACATTAAGGTCATCTCTTTACCCTAGAAGATTCTACGATTCCTTTCTTTCCAAATTTCCCAAATCAGAAGTGATGGTAGGATACAAAGAAAATCAGCAAAAATAGCCTTTCTTGCCGGTTTAGGCCATTGCTAAAACCACTTATCTAGCCTGATGGGAAGGGGTCAAAGATTCTCAATTTTCCCATGAAATGCCACCAACAGTGGCTGGAGAATTTGCAGTGGAGAAGTAGATGATCCGTAGTCTCTTCATGCTCTAGACATAAAATGCATCTGTTAGGTCCATTGATACCCATTGAATAGAGCCTTTCTTTAGTTAGGATCTTTTTCTAACAAACCAACCAGGCAAAAGAGCCTTCTTTGGGAAGGAGGTGTCGATGCCAAAAAAGATTAACAGGCCAATCTTTTTTGTCTATAGCCGCTTCTTTCAATTGTAACCAAAACATACTTTGTATTTACCATTAGAGGAACCGCACCACCTAATAATATCTTTTTCAGGGGAAAGGAAAATAATCCTTTTGCTGAGAATGTTGGCAAACAAGTCTTTCTAATGTTGATCCAAGTCCAAGGGATCCAAGGAGTTCCATTTCCACTAAGTAGCAATACCGTTTTCTTAGATAGGATAGCCATAATCACAGATATTGTGCCCCCAAAGGCAACAAGTTTCTATCATAATAGGTTCTAGTGAGGGATTGAGACATAAGGCATCTTCACCAGCCTAAGAGTCAATCCAAAAGGAGGCATCCCTACCATTCCTGACATCCCAGGTAACCTGATCACTTATGATTTCCCTGCTATCCACAATAAAATTCTAGATAGCCAAACCTCTGGGGGTATTGTTTATAGTGAGAATCCTTTTTGGTTCCAGGGAGTCCAGATATTTATGTTTTAGAATCCTTGCCCATTTTTTCTTCCCACCACTACAAATTTCCCAAGACCAATTTTGCACCCATAGCTAAATTCATAATCGAGATTTGGCGAATGCTAGCACCCCCTGCCTTTTTTAGTTGGTAGATCTTTTTCCAAGCTACCAAAGGAAATTTCCCTTTGTCATCCAAACCATTCCAAAGGAAATTTCTGATTAGAGAGATCAATTCATCTTCAATTTCCATTGGTAATCTTAGGCAAGCCATGGAAAAAATCGGTAGCGCAGAAAGGACCAATTTTACCATAGTGAGTTTCCCAATAGAGAATAACCATTTGCCTTTCCAAATTGAAATCTTGGGTTTGCACTTATCAATAAGATGCTTCCAATTGTGAGTTCTGTTACTGCCAATGAAGAGAGGGGTTCCAAGAAATTTCCCTAGGAAGTTTGCAGCTCTGAGATTAAGAATCCTTGATAATGCACCTTGCAAGTTAATCGAAATGTTGACAAAAAACACTTCAGATTTATGCCAATTGATATCTTCTCAGAAGCCATACAGTAATCATCGAGGCATGATTTAATTTTTCTTTCCTCCCTCCTACAAGCCGAACCAAACAGAATGGTATCATCAGCAAACTGCAATCATTTTTTCAACCCCTATTGCCACATTGACTCCAATCCAACACTCATCTTGTTGAAGAACTCTTATTGATCGACCTAATGCTTCAGCCATTATGATAAATAGAAATGGTGATATTGGATCACCTTTTCGAATTCCTCTTGTCGAGGAAAAGAAGCCATGAGATGAGCCATTAACCAAAACAAAGAATTTGGGGGAGGATAGACAACTCGTGACGCATGTGATCCATTCCTTGCAAAGGCCAAATTTATTAAGAACGTTAAATAAGAAATCCCTGTCCACCATATCATAAGCTTTCAAAATATCCTATTTTAAAATTATACAAGAATCCTTGGTTTTCCTGGCCATGTGAAGCATTTCGTGAGCAATGATGATGCCTTCCACAATGGATCTTCTAGGGGGGAAACCACTTTGTTCATCTGATATGATGTGTTTAAGGAGGAGCTTCAATCTATTGGCTATGATCTTTGTTAAAATCTTATAGACCATGTTGCATAAAGCAATAGGCCTAAAATCACTCATCTGTTGAGGGTTTTGCTTTTTCAGGATTAGAGTAAAAAAGGTGTGATTAATAGCACCTAACATAGTCATTTTATTTCTTGATTCTCCTACTACAAGATGTAGCTATCAAGCGATAATATCCCTGAAATGATGGAAGAAAGCAGCAAGGAAGCCATTAGGGCCAAGAGTCTTATCAAGTTTCAGCTGGAAGGTAATTTTCCTTACTTCATCAATTAAAATAGGAGTAAAGAGAGTTTTATTTTGACTATCAGATATTATGGATGGGATTGAGTTAAGAATTCTGGCTCTTGCTTCATGATCGATCTAGTGAACACCATTCAATAAAGAATCAAATAATCTTACAGCTTCTTGCACAATATCCTCATAGTTCCTGATAGTGACTCTATCTGGTCTCATAATCTCTGATATTTTGTTTCTATTTCGAATGGCAATGGCCGACCGGTGGAAGAATTTGGTGTTTTTGTCACCTTCCTTTAGCCATAACTCCATTGATTTTTGACATCAATGTGCCAGTAATCCGAGGGATAGTTGCAAAATCTTATCCATACCTTGTTGTCTGGTAATACATGCATTCGGGGATTGAAACTGGGCTACCAATCAATGATGTGAACTTCAATGCCATCCAAGATATATGGACCTTTGTTTTTAGCTTGCCATTTCTCCTCATTTCTCATAAATTCAATCATATAGAAATCATTTGGGAGAATATTAATGTTAATATCCTTTCCCCATTGTGCTCTACACTAGGATTCAAAGTTGTCCTTAACCCGTTTTCCACCACACCACTTGATGAAAAGGCAAAATTCAAGCAAACTTGACCTAGCAGAATTAATTTTATTTTCATCCAAAAATATGGTAGGTCTTGAGGTTATTCTTGCTAGTTTAGGATGATGGGGTTGATGAGGGAGGAAAGTCTGTCTTCAGAAGTCAGGGTTACTCTCTCGGTCCGACCAAGGGTTCCAATTTTTAGGATGGAAGTTGGATCTCCAAAACCTAGCATGGTATTCCCTTGAGTTATCTTTCTTGAAGCACCCATTCCGCATTTGGAAATTACCATGAGATTTCAGAGGGACCAGAATAGGTTCAGAATGAGGAATGCTTCTCTCAATTGTCACGTCGGGGATGCTAGATTTAGGTGATGGATACCAGTTTCGGGGGGCCTCGAAAGCAGGATGCTTAGCCTTGTGAAATCAACCTTTTTTATTCCAACTGAAACCATTTTCCTTCCATTTATGTGGGTCAATAAAGCACTGGCTACCACTTGAATACGAATTTCCATAGTTCATCTGCAGTCTGGAATATCTGTTACGGTGGAGCATGTCTACTTTCCTAGCATTAACCAGTTTCTGAGCAGATTGCAATCTACCTGTTTCGATGGGAAAGGCAATTTCCGCTTCATCACTCCATGACCCAACCTTCATGGTCTAAGCGCCAGAACTTCGCACATCGGTACCCCTGCTCCTATTGCCATTGCTGATCCTGCTGCCTTCCAACACTACCATTTCGCCTAGCCTACTATTGTTATAGTTATAGAAAAATTTTACTGTTATTATAAAAATTTAGGGTAAATTATGGTTTGAACCAAGGATGTAAGCACTACAGGCAAGAAGGCCCACTATTTCTCCAAGGTTCTCCCCAAGGTAAGGGTACTCCATTTTTAACACGATAGAGACGAACCCATGGGGGTTTGAACCTAGGTTGTAGGCACTACAAGCAAGAAGCCCCACCATTTCACCAAACAAAATTTATTTTAATTTTTAATTGCCACTAACACTTCAAAAAATAGAGAGATTTGATAAAGAAAAAAATTTGAATATAATTAACACTTCTAAAAATAGAAAGATTGTTTAAAATAGTTAGAACAACAACAATTTTATATTTAGAGACATTCTGTAAAAAGCTCCCAAATAGTCAATAATCTATTCTAAACCAATAGACTTTATGATTTTAGAACTATCTATATTTAGAGGTAAAAAGCTAGAAAATATTCAAAAACTCATTCCAAAATCAATATATTTAAGACTTAGCAACCATCAAAATTGTTTATTATATATCAGTTCAGATTTTATAATGTTATATAATAATTAATTGGTATCCATAGAGTTTAAATTAAAATAATATTATAATAAAAAATAAGTGAAAATTTAATTTGGTTTTTAATTACAATTGACACTTTTAAAACTAGTAAGATTGGTTAAAAATATTAATTTAATTTTTAGATGTAATTGACACTTCCAAAAATAAAGAGTGATTAAAAATAGTTAGAACAACAATTATTGACATTATATATTTAAAACCAATTTATAAAAGGTCACAAATATTGATAAAAAAAAACTAACAAATATTCAATAACTATTATTCTAAATAAATAAGTTTATTTATTTATTGTATATTCACCAATAAATTAGATGTCTCTTTGAAGCCACTAGAAGGGGTGCATTTATTTTTGGGTCAACATGTTTACAAATTTGGGATTTTGTTATATATTTTTTATTCACTTCATTGTAAGTTAAATTTAATATATAAAATTGTTGATATGAATATTCATGAGTTAATTTGCCTCATCATCCGTTTCAATGATGAAGTAAGTGATGCATGTTGTGGGTTTCCTAATGATGAAGTAAGTGATAAAACTAATTTTATAACTTGAATTATATTTTATTTCAAATGCCCTTATAATTAGTCTTGTCTTCTCAATGATGAGGTAAGTGATGCATGGATGATACTAGTCTCCAATGGATGTCCTCAATTATGAAAATATCTTTAAACAAGTTGAATTTTATTTTATTCCAAGTTGAATAACATTTCATTTTGGCTTTGTCACATTGTTTGTCCAAAGTGTAAGAGGATATTGGCATGATGTATGGATATATTAAAGGATTTATTCATCTATATTAGGTTTTGGGTTAGGATTTTATAGGAGTTGGTTAAAAATATGAGAGATGAATTCCAAAATTGTTAATTTTTAAAAAATGCAAAATACAAATTTGATTAAAACAATGAAAACATTACCCACTAAGCTCTCTTTCAAATATGAAAATATGAAAAGGTCAACACCACTAGAGAAGCCTATATTTATTATTATTTAATTACATATTTTAATTAATTAAATTTTATTTTCTAATATTATATATTTACATCGAAGGTTTTCCTTATTTGAAGTGAACCAAGATAATTTTGAAAATCAATGGTGTGTAATATTGCATAAGGGATGCAAGATGATTGGAATCATCCCATCCATTCATTAAAAAGTGTCTGCCAGCCAATGACCTCGATAGTCAACCCGATACTTTTTCCCCTAGCACCACTAGTATTTTTAATCTACCAGACTGTCAGGACCTACTAATGATGCGAGATTTCTTGGGATATGATTTTATTTTTTCCATCCTCAATTATCGAGATGAATGGAATCTTTTTTTTCCCATTGGATTAAGATTGGGTCTATAAAATATTTTGCCTTCAAAAGTTGTGAATTGATGAATCCTCAACCTTCATTTAACCATAATTGAAATCTAACCATAACCTAACCCTAAATTTAAATATAACCCTACAATTATGCCCTAACTACAACTTGAACCCTAACCTAACCATAACTAAATCCCATCCTAAACTTAATCCTAACCCTAATTAAACTCTAATAGTAATTGAATTGTTATCTTAATCTAACCCTTACCATAATCAAACTCTACTCATATTTGAACCCTAACTCTAATTAACTATAACCTTAACCCTTAACTCTAATCCCTCTAATTGAATGCTAACCCTAAAGTTAACTCTAACCATAGAAATAGACCCTACCTACAACTTCGACCTTAATCTAACCCCAATATAAACCGTAACCCTTATTGAATTATTATCCTAATTTAATACTAACCCTCAAAATCACCATGCCTTATCCTAACCATAACCCTAATTAAACCTTAACTTTGACCTTAAAATCAAGATTTTCTATATAATCCTAACCCTCACACCATGCTTTATGCTTGAACCCTAGGCCTACTTGAATACGAATTCTAAATCTAATTGTAGTTAAACCCTAAATAAATTGTAATACTAACCCTAACCCTAATCAAGATGTAAATCCTAACCCTAACAATTACCATAATTATAACCTTAAACCTAACTATAACCCAAACCGTAAAACTGACTCTAATCCTAAGAATGATGTAAACCTTAACTATAATTCTAATCCTAATCTTAAACCCTATCCCATTCGAACCCTAAAACTAACCATAATCCTCGGCCCTAACCCTATCCATAATCGTAACAATAACCCTAATCATGGTGTAGATCCTAACCATAACGCTAACCCTAAACCTAACCCTAACCATGATGTAAGTACTAACATTAATCCTAACACTAACCCTTAACCCTAACCCTAACCATGATATAAACCATAACCTATCTATAATACTAATGTTAACCCTAACCCTAACCTAACCTAATCATAACCCTAAACCCTAACTCTATAAATAGGGAATGGCTCTACAACTCTTAGGATGCACCAATCATCTATTAGAAAGTATTAATAATATATAAAGGGTATTAATATCTTGGTGCATCCTAAGGGATGGATAGTTGTTTCCCTCAAAATAACCCTAAACCTAACCCTAACCATGATGTACACCCTAACCTTCTTAATAATTCTAAACATGATGTAAACCCTAATCCTAACCATAATGTAAATCCTACACCTAACCATAACCATAATTATAACCCTAAACCTAACTATAACCCAAACCCTATACCGTAACCCAAGCAATAACCATAACCCTAACCATGATGCAAATCCTAACCCTAACCATAACCATGATATAAACACTAACATTAATCCTAAAACTAACCCTTAGCCCTAACCCTAACCATGATGTAAACCCCAACCCTAAGCCTAACCATAAACCTAACCCTAACTCCAACCCCAACCATGATAAAAACCATAACCCTAACCATAATCCTAACCTTAACTCTAAATCTTAACCCTAAACTAACCATAACCATAAACCCTAACAATAATGCTTATCCCTAACCCTAAAACAACATAACCTTAACTGTAACCATAATTAGAAAACTATCCCTAATCTTAAATTTAAATCCTATCCATAATCCTAAACCTAATGTTAAACCCTAACCTTAACCATAACCTTATCCCTAAGATTAATCTTAAACCCTAACCCCAACCACAATCCTCACCCTTACCCTAAGCATGATGTAAATCCTAATACTAATACTAAGCCTAACCCCAACCATTATGTTAATCACGACCCTAACCCTAATTGTGATGTAAACCCAATCCCTAGGCATAATCCTAACTATGACCCTAACCATAATCCTAAACCCAACCTTTAGCCCAACCATGATGTAAATAATAAGCCTAACTATAACCCTAATCATAATACTTACCCTAACCCTAATCATAATTCTAACCTAAACATAATCCTAAACCCTAACCCTAACAATAATCCTATCGTAAACTTAACCCTAACCCAAATTGTACTTTAATCGTAATCTATTCCTAACTTTAGTCAAGCCCAAACCCTAATCCTTAGTGAACTTTAATACTAATTTAACCCTAACTTTAATGAAATTGAACCATAACCCTAATTCTAACCCTAACTTATGTTAACCCTAAACATAATTGTACCCCTAATGTAATAAAGTTAACCTTAACACTAAACCCTAACCCTAACCATAATCCTAACCATAATCGTAAACCCTAACCCGAACCATAATCCTAAGCCAAAACCAAACCCTAACCTTGATGCTAACCCTAACCATGATATGCACCCTAACCAGTATCATAATCCCAACCCTAACCATGATGTAAACCTTAACCTTGACCATAATACTAACCTTAACTCTGATCCAAAACATAACCATAAATCAAATCCTAATCCTTTCCATACCCCCAATTATAATTCTAAGACTAACGCTAACTATAATTATGCTTACCCTAACCCTACCTTTGATGTAAACCCTATACATAATTATAACCCTAACAATAAACCCTAACCCTAACCCTTACCATAATCCTAAACCAAAACCAAACGTTAACATTGATGTTAACCCTAACCATGATATAAGCCCTAACCATTGTCATAACCCTAACCCAAACCATGATGTAAACCTTATCGCCGACCATAACACTAACGCTAACCATAACCATAATACTTGCCATTAAATAAAGTTCAATATATCTTAGAGTTTAGTATTCGCTTTGATTTTGCAACAAATATATATTATTAAAAATATTCTAACTAGATATATAAATTTTCATAGATCTCCACGTAATAATATTATAATGTAATTTATTTTAATAAAAAGATATTATATATAATGTATTGATTTATTTTATACATTTTCCATATTGTGTAGGTGACTGCCACTAGCATATATACCTTAAATTTTAATTTAATCTCTAGAAAATACGCCGAGAGATATCCTTCTCGAGGTGCCTATTTTTAATCAAACTTTACGCCCTAAGCGCAAATAGGTGCCTTGAGAAGGATATCTCTCGGCATATTTATGATTTAATATAATAGAGAGTGCCCATAATATAACATAGTGATAAAATTACAATAATATTTATAACTAATTCAAACATTAACAATAACCTCAATTCTAACCTTAAATCTAACATTAAATACAACCCTAATCTTTTTTAAAAAAATTTCAACCTAGTTCTGAATCTAACTCTAAGCCTAAATCTAATCTTAATTTAGAAATAATTTGAACCTTATTTTTAACCCTAACCTTAACACTTATTCTAACACTAACTCTTATTAAGAAACCTAATTTTAATTCTAATCTTCGTTATAATGATTTTAAAATTATACTAATAAATAAGAATTTTGATTAAGGTTATAATATAATTAAGAATCATAAATTAAGTTATAATCATTTATTTAAATTATAATCATAAAATTAATAATAATATTAATTTTAATTAATAATTATGTAATGAAAAAAAATTAATATAATTACTAATAATATATTTATTATTATATATTTTTGGTAATGCTATTATTAATAAATTATTTATAATTAATATATCAATCTTTATAAAAAAAAAAATTATTATAAATCGAGAGACCAAAAAGGATGTTTATACAGATGAGTTCAAGGGAGGCAAGGCCTCAACAATGAAACCAAAAAGAACTAGACGAGTGTCATATACAATGCACTAAAAGAAAGCTCCAAAATAAAGTTGCGCTTGCTGCCATAAGGAACTAGAGGAGGATTTCATCCTGGCCTTCTAGCCATGTGGTCCACCCCTGTGGTCCTTCCATCCAAACCACCTTCTTCCTTTCCATGATTTGTATGCACATGCGAACCCTATTGAAGGGGGGAGCTCTGGTATCTTGGAGTTCTTTAATCAGTTTCTTAACTACACTCTCAAAGTCAGTTTGATTTTTTGCGATCCTTGCCCATTCATAACCATTTTGCATCTCGTATATAAACATAATGGCTAGGCCTTCTTTGAAGAACCGTAGGAGTTTGTTTCATTCAACATTCATCAGGAAGCAAACCTGTACAACAATTTTATAATGTGTGAGTTTTTTAAAAAAACCAGTAAGTTCCCTAGCATTACCTTGGAACTTCTCCTGATTTCTAAGTTTCCAAATAAACCAAAGGATAAAAGAAGACAAAATTTGCCAAATTAAGTTAGCATCCTTTTTAGGATTATGGACAAAACCAGTAACTATATCATAAGTGAAGACATGCTCAGTAATGGATATTCCAAACATTAACCAGATCTCCCTAGCAAAAGGGCAGTCAAGGAAGATGTGCCGAGTGGACTCAGGTTTATTGCATACAGAACAAAGATCATATGCAGCTAGATTATTCCTAATAGGCAATCTATCTAGTAAGAGTTGCTACCTGAAACACTTGATCTTAGGGGGAATGGGAGATTTCCAAGGTTCTCAAAGGTTTTATACCAAGTGGTAGCGTTGTGGTGGACATTCCATAGGGTGTTGACATGGTCGACCACGGAGGTGTCCTAGTTAAGCAGGTTGTAGATAACTTTGCATTTAATTTTTGGGAGGGGGGAGCCATCCTTCCAAAGGAATGAGAGGTACCTGTGGGTGTCAACATGAGTTTTCTTAGGGAGATTGAGGGTGTTACAGGCATTCCTAATCATATTGTAGGTCTTCTTATGCGAAGTAGGGAGATTAAATTTACTACTAAGTTCCTCCCAAGTGATGAGGTTATCATTTTGTAGGATATCCATAAGATACTTGATCCCCTTGTTATGCCATAATCTAGCAGAACAGCCTTGGGTTAAGGCCAGTGGCTTAGAATTGTGGTGGAGGTTCCACCATATCGACCTTTCACCATGTATAGTGTTGTCACAGTCAATGCTAGAGTTGTAGATAAGTCTATGCACATGCTCCCAGGCTTTCCAGATGAACTTAAAGACCCAAGTACCTTGCATAGACACCGAGAAACTTCCAGCAAATAGATCACTGAGTGGGAGGACTTTCCATGATTTGGCAGCCTTGGGGAATCCATTTTGAATGTTGTTTCTGATAAGAATCTTCCAAGGTTATTGCCCATCTAGTGCATGAAATATCCATTTGACGGCGAGGGAGATTCCTTGCAGCTTAAGATCCTTAAGGCCCAAACCTCCAAGTTTTTTTGTCTAAGTGGCACCAGGCCCATTTTACCACGTGGGCCTTTCTTTTGCCCTTACCATCAGACCAGAGAAAGCATCTGATAGCCTTTTGAATTTCATAAATTTGATAATTGTTGAGCATCCAAACCGAAGAGTAGTAGATACTGTATGAGGAGAGGAATTTTTGACATACTTGAACCCCACCTGCTAGGGAGAGGATCCTATTATCCAACTTGTTGAGCTTCTTATCAATTTTCCCCTTAACCCAGGTCCACATGCCTCGAAGAGAGGGGGAAATAGAGAAGGGGATACCAAGATACTTGACAATCATGTTGGGTCCTCCCCATGAGTACCTGTCTTGTTGTAGCCAGTCTAGAGGTTCATCCTTCCAACCAAGTAAAATAGATTTGGAGCTGGAGATCTTGGCTCTAGAGGCTTTACTAAAGGTGTCAATTTTTAGGTTAAGGGAATCAATGTTTTGCCTAGAGAGCTCCAGGAAAAGAGAGGTATCATCAGCAAATTGGATATTCAGCAATTCAGAGTCATCCGGCAACACGATGCCATGGACTCTAGGAGATAGATTATCATCTCTAAGGAGATAAAAGAGGGCATCTGAGGAAATAACAAAAAGAGTAGGGGCAAGAGGGAAGCCCTGCCTTATGGATATAGAGAGAGGAATAGGCTGGGATAGGGTTCCATTAACTTCAATCATGGCGGAAGCATCTTTGAGGAGAATTCAGACATAGTCACAGAACTTGTTAGGGAAGCCAAAAGCTCGGAGCATCATGAGGATGAAATCCCACTCGACTCTGTCATAAGATTTTTCAAAGTCCACAAGGAACATGGCAGTGTCCTAGTTAGAGGTTCTGGCCCATTCCATGGATTCGCAGCTAGTGACAAGGTTTTCCAATATGTACCTGCCTTTAATGAATCCAGTTTGGGTAGAGAAAATGAATTTTGGAAGAATATTTTCAAGGCGGGTAGCTAAGGCTTTGGCAAGGATTTTATAGGAGATGTTGAGGAGGGTGATTGGCCTCCAGTTCTTAATGAGCACTTTGTCTCCTTCTTTAGGGATGAGTTTAACAATACCTTTATTTATGAATTCCCCTAGAGTTCCATTGTCAAGAGCTTCATTGTATATGTCATAGAGGTCATGTGTGACCCATTCAAGATTGGCTTTGTAGAACTTCGCAGGGAGACCATCAGGGCCTGGGGCCTTATTATCCTTGAGGGCTTTAATGGCATCGGCAATTTCTTGTATAGAGATCCTGACTTTGAGGAGGAGAGCATCATCTTCAGAGATCCTTTTAGGGATGATGGTACTACATTTGTGTCGAGCCTCTTTCGAGGCCTCATTATCCTCTGAGGCAAAGAGAGTTCTATAGAACATTTTGAAGGCCTCTTTGATATCATTGAGATCTAGGAGTTCCTTGTTGTCTACAGTTATTCTATCAATTTTTTTTCTATTTTGTTTTTTCTTAAGGAGGTTAAAGAATATTTTGGATCCTTTACCTCCAAATTGGAGCCAGAGGTTGTGAGCTCTAATGAAGGCTCCCCTGATTTTGACCTTCTGGTGCTTTAGAGTTTTTTCTATGGCTCTAGAGTCCTTGGCTTTCTTTTGGCCAATGGTTTGGAGTACTTTTTGCCAGGAGGTGACATTCTTTGTCCACCTGAGAGTGTAGGGTTGGGGAGGCTGAGGCTGAAGGTTGAAGAGCCTGACCACCTTAAGGGCACCTAGAACATCTTGGTCTCTGAGGAGGGAGGTGTTGAGAATAAATTTCTTTCTACAGGGGCTAGTGATGGGGATAGCGTTTCTAGTGTTAATGACCGCAAGGATAGGGAAATGGTCAGAAAGAGTAACTGGCAGGATAGCAACCGCACTCCCCAAGTGGTTAGCAGAGAAGGAGAAGAAGTCATTGTTAACATAAAATCTGTCTAGCCTGGAGTAAATATGATTGGAGCCTTGTTGAAAGTTGCACCAAGTGTACCATAGGTTAGAAGCAGCAGTTTTAGTGCCCTCGAGCGGATCAAATAATTGGAGTTTTTGTTTAAGTTTGTCCCAGTGAGGTTTTTCTGCATTTTTCCATTCAAAAGGAAGTCCCCCAACCTTGTCATCTTGATGCTTAGTCATATTGAAGTCACCAGCCACTATCCATGGGATACTTGGGAGGGAAGTCAACCAGATCCAAAGGGACACTCTTTCCTTGTAGTCATTAGGTGCGTAGACAGAGCAAATGCCAAAGCTGGAACCCCTAATATCTAGGGTAGCCTAGGCTGCTCTGTTGCAAGGGGAGATCCCTTTATCCCTAATGTTGCTTGCCCACTTAGGGGAGATAAGAAGGCCAACTCCTTCCTTTCCTTTCGGGTGGTTGGTGCAAATTTTGATTGCATCTCTCCAGATAAAGTCAAGTGAGTTGTCAAGATGGAAACCCACGGATTTAAGTTCTTGCAGCATCAAGAAATCTATGTTCTTGTGGTGTCTCAGAGAGCTTTTGATGACAAAATTCCTATCAGGCAACTCAAGGCCTCTAATATTCCAAGAGATGTATTTCATTAGAGAGGAGGGTTAAGAGGTTCAACTAGGGAGACCGCAAGGATCTCCAGACTTCTTTTTATTCTTGGAGCCCATAGGCCTACCTTTTTTTTTTGTCAAGGAGGATCCTTTTATAAGGTCGTCCTCATCTTCACTAAATTTAGATGGTTCATTCCTAGTAGCTACAATTCCTCCTATGTCAGACCCAGACATCTAGGAGTCTGGAAAGCCAAGGAGCACTATGCTAGACCTAATTTCTTCAAGACTCTTATTGGTGTAGATTACTTCAATAACATGATTATCTTCTAACTCTTTGAGCATAGAGGCTGTCGAAGGGTTGGTGATGTTAACTTCAGGGGCAAGCCCTGTAGGTGATGAGGAGTCTAAATTCTTGGGGGTTTCAGATCTGATCATCACACTTGTAGGGTTATCACTGGTGCTAGCAACATCAGCACTTTGACTAGGGTTCTCAAGTTTCTTAACCATTTTTTTTACCATAGAGTTTGCTGGGGTTCGAGTGGGAGTGGGTGAGCCATTATTTGTAGGGTGGGGGTAATCGCAGATGCCTATTACTTGGCTGATAGTTAGGATAGTAGGATGGCTTTGATTTGGGGCATTCAGGTTGCTAATTTTCCTCCTATGCTTTCTAGAAGTGACCAACTGAAAATAGTCAAAGGGCGATTCTGGAGGACTAATTGATGGGTCAGAGGCCGGACCGAGGTGATCAGAGATAAGGGGCGAGTGATCAATGTACGTGGGTTTTAATTTTGAAGAATTGGTGATGGGAATAGTGGCTTCTTCTTTAATAGGGAGCGGGGTGGATGAGTGCTGAGAAATCTTGGTTCTAGGGTTCATGGAGGCATCAGTTGAGTTACTGTTGGGTTTATGATTTCTGCAATTAATGATTGGGCAATTTTTCTGAAGATGCCCTTCTTTTTGTAGAGAAAGCATGCATTTAATCCTCCAAGCATTTCAATAGGGCAGACAAAGGTTCCTTCATTGACGTTTAGGGTTAATGATGGTGGGATATCAATCCCTGGCTTAATCAATACAAGCATTCTGGCATTCAGGTTAGGGACAAGGCAGGTCATTTCATCAATACGGATCATTTTTCCAAAAGGTTGCATTAACTATGGAAGAAAACGCCAAAGTAAGGGGAGGACATCCTTGAGGATGACCCACCTAGGGGAGGATAGTGTGAGAATCTCATCACAGACCACCTCTAGAGACCAAGATAGGGCACGGAAGGAAGTATTTCCAACTATCCAGTATTTACGCTTTAGTGCCTCCCTTTGAGCCTCATGAGAATTAAAGAAAATAAGGTAGAGACCCTTTTGAATTTGTCTACAAAATGATATTTTAAGCCCTAATTTTAAATTCCAGAGGTTATGAAACCAGTCGTCTAAAAATTTCCTAGGTGGGCATTTCTCGACATCAACACATGCAAAGAAAATGGCTGTATTACTTAACCTAGTCTTTTCCAAGGCAATTTCATTCAAAATTTCCAAACTGGATGAAATGCAGAAGGAACCCAAGATAGTGCTAGGGCACTTACCCCTCCTCATCAGATCTTTCTTTGCCAGGAGCCTTAGAAAATCGCGCGTTAGGGTTGACTCCATTTGTAGGCGGGGAGACAGTTTCAGCGAAAGATTTCTTTGGTAGAGATTTAGATTGATCTGTGGATTTAGGGCAGTTAATGGCACCGCCATCCAATTCTAACTCCATAGGAAGCTAAAGGTTAAGTCGCACGAGCGACTACGTAGGTGGGGGTAGTTGCGAATTAAATGAAGTGCAGTATTAAATTTGCAAACAAAAGGAAAGAAAAGAATGGAAAAAATAGCAGTGGAGAGGAGTTTCAAACTGAGTGGAGGAGAATTAGCCCCTCCACAAAGATGTTGAGGTGTCCACATCACCACAGTTGCCTCGAACAGCTCGCAGACAACCAGACTTAGTGCTCGCAGGCCCCGAGGTTTGCAGATGTTAGATTCGCAATCGCCCTTTTTTAAAAAAATCTGCCCTCTACAACCTCAAATGACCAGCAATGGAAGCTAATGTAGCTCTACTCACACAGATCAGTTTGCTCTTAATATCTCCCGCGTTGTCCTCAAAATCCTTATTCTCTCTTCTTATTATTGATGATGTCGCGATCATGCGTTTCTTCTTCTACTGTAACCATTGGTCAGAGGAATCACCACTAGAATTATTGTTCTTGTAACCGTTCATCTATTTGTTGTGAGTGGAAGAAGAAAAGGTAGAATTGGTGTCGTCGTTGTGACTGCTTCCTTCATAACTGCTCTGACTGTCCTTTCACTTCCTTCTTCCATGTTGGAATTCTAATTAACATTTGTAGGTAACAGCCAACCTTACTGCAACACTTGGGTAGACGTTGTCATACACTAGCGCCACTGCTGCTCCATAATGATGACCAACTCGCAATTTGGATCCCTCTTTATAAAATATTTTAGATTATATTATTGCCTTATATAGATTTAATATTATATGATAAAGATAAATAATATTGTATTTCATTTATGTTTGAAATATAATTTAGATTAAATTAAATATGTTAATAATATTTGTCAATAATATGCATAATATTAAGTTATTTATGAAAACCTTAATCTCTAATTTTTTAATATTTTAATATATTTAACCTTACTTATATATTATTATATATAATTTTATTATTAATTGATTATATATAATTAACATATTTAATTTTAATTTTCTTTTAATATAAAAAATGTATTTAATCTTAATATAATAATTTTAATTATATTATTGTATATATATAGACTTTTTTTTTGTATTGATTATAGAGAATAGACTGATTTACAAAATATTTAGAACTACAACCGGCAATTCATGTCATCCTTCTATCTAGGTATACACATCAATAAGTATGTCTAGGTCGAACCATTAATACACATGTTTATACAAAATACCAATCCCGTACTACAGTCCTATACATTTAAATAGGCATATACAAAAATCCATCTAGCTATACAAAACATCCACCATGAGACATCCCCTAACTAGATTCAGGCAACCCAGCCTATGGGGCCTTCCATCCAAACCTGCCTCTGATCATCCATCCTTCTGGTAGGGTGCACCATTTGATGGCGAACCAACTCTCTATTTCCTCTGATTTCCTCCATAAGAGCATCTAGGGAGTTGACAAAGGGAGTCCTTTTTGCATTCATTCTATCCCAGGTATAACCATGAGAGAGCTCAAAGATAAATAATCTTGTATGCCCGTCAGCAAGGAATCTACGAAATTTCTCCTTGTTCAACCTAATAACCATAGTAACCCATGAGAAGATAAAATGAAAGGTGAGTCTACGAAAAGCCTCGGTAAGGGCCCTTTCTTCCCCTTGATATCTTTCTATATTTCTAATTCTCCATAGATACCAAAGTATTTCACAAGATAACAAATTCCAAAAAAGATTAGTGTCTTTCTTAATGCCTCTAATACATCTGGTAACAACATTAAGTATGTTAATATGCATCGGTAAAATCAGCCCAAAAATAAGCCTAGCTTCCTTAGCAATAATACAATCAAAGAAAATATGCCTAATGGAGTCCTTCACTTAAAAATAATTACAAAGATCATCTTTATCATAGTCAAATCTGATAGGCAGTTTATCAAGTATTAACAACCATCTAAAATTTTTCTTTTTAGGGGCTAGAGGAGAGCTCCAAAGAATCTCAAACATTTTGCCCCATTGAGCAAGGGATAGATCTGAATAACAATTTGCATTAACATGGTTAAAAATATTAACATTATACATCAAATTTCTATAAATAGATATTGATTTCACATTGTGCATGGTGAAAAGTGGATAATAGAAACAATAATATTGAAAGACTAAATGAATTCAACCATAAAACCCTAGCCTAACAACAACAAAGATTCATCATAATATATGAAGATTACCTAGGATAATGCAAATCAACAAAATCAAAAAGATTATACCATCACATGTCCACTAGGGTTTGGATCTTCATTCTTCCTATCTCCATTGATCTTGCTTGATATATTTGCTCTCAGATTTTATGTGTGCACAAGAGCTCAACAAAGAACCCAAATGTGGTTGATAGCTTGATCACATAACCTGGCTTGATTACATATGAAAGTTTGAATGCGTAGAATGCTTAGGAGGTTGATAATGAGAGAAGCATCCTCTTATATAGAAGACACTATAGGAAATAGAGGGATAAGATTAAGAGGTGTAAAAGATAAATGGTTGGTTAGGATTAAAGGGTAGGTAGAGAAAATAAGAAAATAATGAAAGGGTAGGTAGTGTAGGAATTAAGAGATGAATGACATGTGTCATGGGTAGAAAAGGGCTGATGAATTAATTAAATAAATAAAGATTCGGCTAATTAATAGAGGAAATGAGATCAATTAAATAAATAAAAGTATTTATTTAATTTAGGAAAAGGATAATTTAAATAAATAAATGTATTTATTTAAATGAGGAAAAGGGTTAGAAGAGGATAAATGAATGAATTAAATAAATAAAGATTCATTTAATTAATAGAAGAATTAGGCTAAAAGATTTATTTAATTAGATAGGACAATTTTAGGTGTCTACACACATTACAAAGCAAGTTGCCATCAACCCATGGAAAGGATACAAATTTGTCATCATCACATCGCATCCTTTAGGAAGTTGCAAGATACCACATGCATTGCACATGGTGTTATATGTTCTTCTATTAGACAAGGGAAGCTGATACTTACTAGAAAGATCATCCCATGAAATGAGAGTACCATTTATAATAATATCTTTAAAACAACATATACCTATGTTCGCCCATTTCTTGGCCAAATGCCCTTGAGTGAGTGCAAGGGGTTTTCCATTGTAGGTTAAGTTCAACCAAATTGATCTTTCCCCACAAACTTGGTTATCCCAGTTGATCCAATTATTACCAATATTAAGCCTAATGCTCTCCCATGCCTTCCAAATAGATTTGAAGACAGCAAAGACTGTGGTAGAGACTGAGAAATTTCTAGCTATAAGGTCACTAATAGGAAGGGATCTCTAGGATTTAGCCTTCTTGGGAACACCCAATCTGATGTTGTTCTGACTGGGCACTTTCCAAGGCTTGTTGCCTTCTAGTGCATGGAAGATCCATTTAGAAGCAAGTGCAATCCCTTGCACTTTAAGATTCTTAAGGCCCAGTCCTTCAATAGCCTTATCCATACAACAACACTCCCATTTGACTAAGTGTTCTTTTCTCTATCCTCTACCATCCGACCATAAGAATTCCCTGATGATCTTTTGCAATTCATTGATTTGATAATTACTAAACATCCACACAGAGGCATAGTAGATAGTGTAGGATGACATAATCTTTTGACAAACTTTTACTCTCCCAATAAGTGAGAGGTAGTGTTTATTCGACTTGGTAAGCTTGGCTTCAATCTTTCCCTTAATCCAAAACCACATATCTTTAAGACAAGGAGAGATTGTGAAAGGAATCCCTAGGTATATGACAATTATGTTAGGTCCTCCCCATTGAAACCCATAGGTGGAAATCCAATCTAGTGGCCACTCAAACCAACTGAGCAAAGTAGTATTGGCTTGGGAAATTCTTGCCCTTGAAGCGTCACAGAACATGGTGAGCTTGGCGGATAAAGCACTCATTTTTTCAGTGGATAGCTCAAGGAATAAAGCAATATCATATGCAAACTGAATGTTAAGAAATTCATATTTATCCAAAAGGGAGATCCCTCTAACTTTAGGGGAGAGAGAGTTATCCCTAAGCAAGTAATACAGAGCATTTGAGGCTATCACAAAGAGGGCAGGGGCAAGAGGGCACCCTTTCCTAATAGACCTACTAAGCTTGAAAGGTTGAGAGATAGAACCATTAACTTCAACCTGGGCATGTGCATCCTTAAGGAGTACCTAAACATATTGGCAGAAAACCTCAAGGAAACGAAAAGCTTTAACCATCATGGAAATAAAGTTCCATTCAATCTCATCGTACACCTTCTCAAAGTCCAGCAGAAACATGGCCACCTTTTGATCCGAAAGTTTAGCCCACCCCATAGCCTCCCAGCTAGTATTGAGGTTCTCCAGGATGTATCTCCCTTTAATAAAACCGGTCTGTGTGGCACAAATAAACCTAGGTAGGATATTTTCCAGTCTAATGCAAGCATCTTCACAAGAACCTTATAGGATACATTAAGTAGTGTAATAGGATGTTGATTCTTGATAAGATTTGTGTCCCCTTCCTTGGGGATAAGTTTGATAAGGCCTCTATTAATGTTAGCACCTAGAGACCCTATCATAGTAGCTTCCTTATACACCTCTAGAAAGTCATCCGCAATCCAACTAATGTTAGCCTTATAGAATTCAATAGTAAGCCCATTCGGCCCAGGGGCCTTATCATTATGCAAAGAGTTGATGGCTCTTTTGATATCCTCAACTTAAAAAATGGTCTACTAAGAGTCTAGCCTTCTTCAAGTGATAGAATATTGGGGACAAGAGACTGACACTTCTCTCTAGCAAGCATGGATGAAGGAGAATCTTCTGAGAACAAAATCAACTTGTAGAAGCTAAGGAATTCTGCCATGATATCTTCTTCTTCAGAGACTTACCTAACATCCACCCATAGCTTGTCTATCTTCTCCTTGATCTGCTTTTGCTTCACTAGGTTGAAGAAGAACTTAGACCCTTTATCTCCTTGAGACAACCACTGCATCCTAGCTCTAGTCCTAGCTCCAATGGCTATTACATGTTGTGTTCTTCTAAGATTATCTCTAGCCACCGCCACCAAGTGAGTAAGATGTGAATTGTTGGGATCATTTTGAATGTCCTCCTCTACCATGTAGATTAGAAGAGAGGATAATCTCCACCTGTCTAGAATCCTTGGCCTTCTTCTTGCCAATGGTACTAAGAACCTTCTGCAAACTAGACATTGAGGTGTTCCACCTAGCAATATTAGAAATAGCTTGAGAATTCTAGTTATTGAAGAATATCACAATATGTATAGCAGCCAAAACATCTTGATCTTCCTGTAATTTACTATTAAGAATGAATTTTCCACCACCTTTGCTACCAACCTTGATAGATCTTCTGAAGATAATATTGGCAAAAATGGGGTGGTGGTCAGATAGGGAAGATGGCCTCACAACCATAGGGTACCCTTGCTGATCTTGGGACAAAGGAGAAGGCATCCTTATTGGCGTAGAATCTGTCCAATCTAGAGAAAATCCTATTCCCACCTTTTTGGTAATTGCACCAGGTAAACCAGATTCCCTTGTAAGATTGTCTTAATCTATCCAAGGGATCAAAGATTCTCTTGATACCTTTCATTCTTTCCTAATGAATCTTCTCTCCCCCTCTCCATTCAATACTGGCTCCCCCTAGCTTATCATCCTTGTGTTCAACCATGTTAAAATATCCCCCCAAGATCCAAGAGATATCCAATAGGGATGCAAACCATTTCCAAAGGTTGGATCTATCCCTATAATCATTGGGAGTGTACACAGTGCAAATCCCAAAGGTGGAATCACCATCCCTAAAGGTAACCCATATAGCCCTATTGCAGGGGGACATCCCTGAGCAAATGATAGAATTTCTCCACTTGGGGTTGATAAGAATAGCAGGCCCCCCTTTTCCTTTCTCATGCTTAGTGCAAAATCTGAGAGCATCTCTCCACACAAAATTAAGATTGATCTCCAAAGAGAAGCTAATGGCTTTAACTTCTTGCAACAAGGAAAAGTCCAAATCCTTGTGCTAGTTAAACATCCTTCTCACCACATATTTCCTATCGAGGGACTCCAACCCCTGTATATTCCAAGATAAGTACTTCAAGGTAACCATTCAATTAATTATCATTCTTGTTAGCTTTACAGCTACTAAAACACTTCGGGAAGATGGACTTCTAGTTGGACATTTTATGCAGCAGAGAGTGCTTATTCTTAGAGCCTAAGGGTCTGCCTCTCTTCCTTCTAGTGATGACTTCAGCCTCAAAAATATCCTCATCTGGATTATGTTGGTCCCTAATCCCTTCACCACTAGTAACCGAAAAGTTGGATCTAAATGCAGCCTCTAACCCAGACTCATGAATGTCTACTTAAGAGGCTTCCTCAAGGGTATCATCCTCAGATAAACCTAACTCAGAAGGGAAATTAGGCTTGGTATTATCAATCATTGGTTCAGCCGAGATAAACTCATAGAAGACATTGTCATCATCAACAAGGGAATTAGATTTCATAGGGACAGAGCCACAAGAGGCAATGGTTTGAGAGGGAGGGGGGCAACCTCCATCCCCCTGGGGATCCCCAGAACCAATCTACACTATGGCCGAGTCAGTCAAATTAGACAAGACTTGAAATTGATTAGAGTTAGGAGTAGAAGGAGGATCACTGGGGGGGAGGTTACATCCCTCCTTCTAAAATCATAGTTTCCTCAATCAAACCCCTCAAAATACTTAATAATAGAATTAACATGAGAATCCTTATCAAGAATATTTCATTAATAAAACCTCAGGCAGGGGCCTACTAGCATCATCATCCATGGGGGCCTCAACAGAGCATGGCTTCTCCTGCCCTCTAGCCCTAATTTTTTCCAATGCCAATTATTGTGAATTTTTCCTCTTAGACCTCTTATTCTTTCTAGAAACTACCTAAAATCCAAAGCCCTCAACTCCCTCCATTTGAGAGATGGCAACAGAAATAGTCGAATGGGGGGGTTGGCATTAAAGGAGCCAAAGACAGAGTTGTTTTCAATAACAGGGGGGTTCACAGGTTGTTCTTTCAAAAAACTAGCCACAACAATATTAATGGCCTTTCTGAGAGAATCCAATTTATCCAAAATAGGAGGGGCTCCTTCAAGATTAGTGTCCGAATTGGGGTGAGCAACATCACCCAACTTAGAAATGGTCTTAGAAGTGTTTATATCATTTCTTCTCTTGGTTGCAAGGATAGGGCATAATCTTCTGATGTGGCCTTCACGTCTACACAAAAAGCAAGAGTTCAGGCCTCCTAGAGTTTCGATAACACATGTGAATGTGCCATCTTAGAGTTTAATCTCAATAAATCTTAGAATATCAATGCCAAGGTTAATGAAGACCAAGACTCTGCCATCTAGGTGGTGGATAAGATTCAACGAGTGATCAAACCTAATCACTCTACCGATGGAGTCCAGAATTCGTGGAATAAAACTCCAAAACATGGGAGGCAAATTCTTAATGAGGATCTAGCAAGGACAAGAGAGAGCCAAAATCGCTTCATTAATCGCATCAAAAGACCATTTAAGGGCCCTGAAAGTGGTTTTACCAACGACCCATAACTATTTTTGGAGGCCCTTCACTTGTGTCTTATTATCATTGAAAAAAAAATGAATAGACCTTTCTAAATCATTCTACAAAAATAGAATTTAAACCCTAATCTTTTATTCCAAACATTTTTCATTCAATCATCTAAAAAACTTTCTAGATGGACATTTATAAATATCAATAGAAGCAAAGAAAATGGCGATATCTTCAAGCCTGAGATTTTCCAATTCAATAGCCTTGGCCATAGAGTCATGAGGAGATATATAAGGTATAAAGAGGCAAGGAAGGGCCCTTACCTCATCCTGCATCTCTGCCATCGCACCCAGAGGAAGAAGCACTTACTACGTCAAACTTAGCCTCAAGGGGGACCTGCATAGAATCGCCAACAATGGTATTCCTGAAGGACTTGCCAAAAAACCTTCTTCCACCAAACTCGAGGCCATCAACTCGGCTGAATTAATGCCCAACCCACTTGAATCCTTGTCCATTAGGCATTCAATACAAAGGACTCTTCACACACCTGCAATCAAGCCAAGTGGAGGAAAAAGGCTAGGCAGAATAAATGTGGAAAAGAAAGGATTGCAACAGTAAAGGATGAAGAGATCCAAGAAGTGATACCACCATGGAGGAGGCCTTACCACCTCCTCCACACACAAGGGGAAGACCCTAATTCCCAACGTAGCCAAACGGTCCACGTCAAACCCTAGGTTGCAGAGCCCGATCTTTTCCGATAATTATTGAGTTGACCAAATTCCATCATATATATAGACTCAAATATATTAATAATATTTATAATATTAATATTTATTCATTTTGTATCTAATATTTAATTTAATTATATACTACATAAAATATATATATATATATTAATGTATTTATCAAAGATATATTTTTATATTATCAAATTACTTGATGAAAGATTTAGACATAGATTTTAAATAATTTGAAAAGAAACTTAAAAAAACTTAATTTTAAATAATTTTAATTAAAAAAAATTTAAGCTATTTTGAATCATCTTAGTTTTATTAGAACAATTTTTAAAGGTATTTATTTTATAAAAATATTGAAAAAATGTACATAATAATGAATATCTTTTTATTAATATTTTATAAGAAATAGATAATAAGTTTAATGAATGCATGATCCTATAATATTAACCCTAAACTTAATCTTACCATAATTGAAACCTAAACCTAAACTTAACTCTAACCTTGGAATTAAACATTGCCTAGAACTTGAACCCTAAATGAACCCTAAACTTAACTCTAACCCTAGAATTAAAAGTGACCCTATCTGAACCCTAATCCTAATTGAATTCTAGACCAAGCCCTTACCCTAATTTAACCCTAAGCCTAAAATAATTGAATCATAAATGTAATTCTAACCCTAATTGAAACCTAATACTAATCATAACTATATTCAACCACTTATCATAATCAAACCCTAACCTTGACAATATCCCTAATCTAGACCAAATTTAACTCTAACCATAACCTAACCCTAAACTTATCTATAACCTTATAATTAGGCCCTACCTATGAGTTAAATTATAATTTAACAATAATTGAACCATAGCCCTAGATTTAACCCTAACCCTAATTGAACTCTAAGCATAAAGTTAACCCTAACCCTAATTAAAATTTAATCATAATTGGACATTAATTCTTAATAAATCCTAACCCTAATCTACTTCATACCTTGATCCCAATTAATCCCTTACAATAATCAAACCCTAAGTGTAATTGAACCCTAACTCTAATCAACTATAGCCTTGACCCTTAACCATGAATCTAACTCTTACTTAACCATAACCCAAAAGCCTATCCCTAACAATAATCCTTAGTCTTGACCCTAATACCTAACCCTAACCATTTAACTCAAAGTGTATCTCCAACCCTAACCCTATTCCTAACCTTAACCATGATGTCGACCATATCCCTAACTATAATTCTTAGGCTAACCCTACACCCCAATGCTAACCCTAACCCTAACCCTAACCTAACCATAATTATAACCCTAAACTTGTTTGTAACCCAAACCCTAAACATGATGTAAAACCAAAGCATAATCCTAATCCTAACACTAATCCCTACCCAAACCCTAAACATGATGTAAACCCAAATTATAATCCTAATCCTAACACTAACTCCTAACGCAAATCATAACCCTAAACCATAACCGGGCCCTAAACTTAAATATAACCCTAATTGAATTCCAATTATTACCTAACCATAAGCATAACTCTAACTATATAATGAAACCCTGCCTACAACTTTATCCTTAATCTAACTCTAATTAAACCCTAACCATAACTCAAAATGTATCTCCAACCCTAACCCTATTCCTACCATGATGTCAACCATATCCCTGACTATAATCCTAATGCTAACTCTACACCCTAATGATAACCCTAACCCTAACCTAAACATAGCTATAATTAAAAAATCACCATAATCAAACCCTAACCTTGACAATATCCCTAATCTAAACCTAATTGAATCCTAAACCACAACCTAATCTTAAACTTTAATGTCAATCGATAACCATAATTGAAACCTAACCAAAACCTAACCCTAAATTTAAATATAACCCTACAATTAAGCCTTAACTACAACTTGAACCCTAATCTAACCATAACTAAATCCTAGCCTAAACTTAATCCCAATCATAATTAAACTCTAATCTTAATCTAACCCTTACCATAACCAAACCCGAATCATATTCAAACCCTAACTCTAATTAAATATAACCTTAACCCTTAACTCTAATCCCTCTAATTGAATGCTAACCCTAACCTAACCCTAAAGTTAACTCTAACCATAGAAATAAACCCTACCTGCAACTTCAACCTTAATCAAACCCTAATATGAACCCTAACCCTTATTGAATTCTTATCCTAATTTAATACTAACCCTCACCCTCACCATAACCCTAACCATAATCCTAACCATAACTCTAAACCTTCATCCTAACCTAAGCATAACCATAAACCCTAAGCCTAACAATAATACTTATTCGTAACCCTAAAACCTAATCCTAAGCATAACCCTAACCCTAACCATGACTCAAAACCTATCCCTAATCTTAAGGTTCAATCCTATCCATAATCCTAAACCTAACCCTAACCATAATCGTAAACCTACAGATTACCCTAACTATTATCATAACCTTAACCATAACCCTAAAAATGATATAAACCTTATCCCTAACCATAATACTAGTCTTAACCCTAACACTTAACCCCAACCCTACATTAAATAATCATAAATAAAATCATAATCCTAACCCTACCCACACTTATATTTATAACGCTAATACTAACCCTAAATTTGATATAAACTTTAAACATAATTGTAACACTAATAATAAACCCTAACCCTAACCATAAATGTAACCCTAACACTAAACCCTAACCATAAACCTAACCCTAATTCTAATCCTTAACCCTAACCCTAATGGTGCAGGAGCACCTAGCTTCATTTTCATCACAAGGTTGATAGCAGATTTGATTTTTTTTTTAGTTTTGAGTTGGAAAGTTTGTCTAAGTTGTTTTTGAGTTTTTCTAAGTTGTTTGGATGAGTTTTGAACTCATTATGTGGTCTTGCTTCTTGTTTTCATCTTTTTGCTCAAAGTTGCCAGTTTGGAGTTGCCTGGCAAAATGTTGTAAAAAGTGAGTTTTCAATGTGTTTTTGTTTTGAAAAGTTCTTAGACATGCTTTGTGTTTGGTTTTTAGGTGTGATTAGTGTTCTTAGGAGATTTGTAGTCTTTGAGATCAACCTTGCATCATCTAGGCATTAAAAGTTGTCATTTTAGACATGAAAATGTCAAATTTGAGTGCTCTTGGACATGTACCTGTCTATACAGGAGGATAACTGACTTTTAGAGGTATTTATTCTCCTGTTTAAACCATTGTAAGGGTTGATCATTTGCAGATATCAAGCATTTAGAAAGTTTGCACTAATTTTACCCTATTTTTCTCTATGTTTTGACTCCATGTGAGCAGTAGTCCGTACACCTGCTATATGTGGCCATACTATTTTTTCATTTCCATGTTCTCTTATGCTTCCTGAAGCTTTTCCCTTTGGTGGCATCAAATTTCATTAAGTTTTGAGTTTTGTGCAAAATTATTTGGTTTTGACAGTTTCACTGCCTTGTCTAGGAAATTGGCAAGGATGCTTGATCAACTTGGCTTCTTGAAGCCCTAAATGTTCATGGCTTCCCAAGAACTAGTTGGTCAACTTGTAAGATATGTATATACATGTTTTTATTTCCAAAATGCAGGTGCAAGAAGTTTTGTGGCCATGGAGCCCTAGGCAAGTGTTCCATTTGGCTAGGGTCTTTGAAGAAGTTTGATGCTTTGCTCTTCTATAGAAAATGCATACATCAAATGGATAGACTTGTTTTGATGTTTAATATTGTATGTAAAGGCAAAGAGGCTTTCTAAGCCATGATAAGGATGATTGCATTTTCAGTTTGTGAAAATGGTGTAAAAAAACAGTGAGTCACTGTTTTGATGTTGATTTCCATACACTTGCTTACTCTCCACCCAATATTGGAGTTTTTAAAGCCTTCTACCTCCTTCTATTTTATTTCAAACAAGAACAATGAGTGGTCTTTGACTTTATCCATTGGTTTTGAGATTTCCAAGATCAATTAATGATCCTTGAGGCAAAGTTGTAACGCCCAACTAGCTATCACAGTCAATTATGACTGATTTTTGCATTTTTGGTTGATTTGTTTTTGCAATCTTCCTCTTCCAAATAGCAAGTATGAAGGAAAAAAAACATCCAATGACATATCATAGTTAAAAATAACCAATCAAACCTTTGAAAAAGAGTTTGACAGTGGTAAATGCAGGGTAAAGTGGAAAAAAACAGTGAAAGAGGCAAAGTGCAGTGACAACTAGTTTGACAGTGAATGACTCAATGTTTTGTAATTGCCTAATGCCTTTTTGTGCAAGGATAATGTGGTTCTTTCTTGTCACTAATGATAGACATGTTTACATTCTTTAGAATGTAATTGGTTCTCATGCAAATGATGTGTTTGTAAAAAGCAAGAATGGAAAAGTTGTCAATGTTGCACACTCCATATGAGCATCTTTTGTAAAATATTGTTCTCTAATCTTTGAAGGTGTAAAACTGCTTTATTTTGGCCTAAATAGTATGTGGCATGGTAGAACCAATTTTGTATGGTGCACATTGAAGGTTTCTAGCTTATAAGTTGTTTATTGCCTCCAAAACCCATGCAAACCCTTCTTTTTGCACCCATTTTTGGGAGAGTCATGGAGGAGGCCTAATGGGCCCTAAGACTTAGAAAATCCTCAAGAACTTCCAAAAGGGTATCCGAATATTAGGTTCTTTTTGTCTGGAAGTCCATCGTTGGAGCAGGGTGAGCACGAAACCCCAAAAAGAGGGCTAATTCCTTGTAGCCCATTTTAGGCCTAAATTATGTCTTTTTGTCAAATCGGGTACACAAAGGAAGGGTGTAAAGACTAAAACCCATCAAATCTAGTTGAAACAAGTTGAACTTGCATGCATTTAACATATTTGGTGAGATAGACTCCATAACTTAGTTTGTAGCACTTGAGAAGGATTACTACGCTCCAAACCATAGAAGACCAAAGACACCTAAGGAGGTAAAACTTGACACAAACTTGTAATTCATCAAAAGGAGACCTTGTGCAGTCAAAGAATAGATCAGGGATAGAGGAAATGAATCCCAACTGAGAGATTAAGGAGTTAGACCACAAAGCCTAAAACAATGGAGTTGAAGCCCTTGAGCAACCAGAGAGTGTTTGACTTAGGGAGGTGGATCAAGGAGAGTTGCTAGGTTGCCTACAAGCTATTTGCACTTAGATTTTGGTGACTACACCTTGAAACTAGAAAATGATCTATCACTTAGTAAAATACAAGCCTAATTGGGCAACCCCCTTTCCCTACCTCCCTATCATAGTGGTATCAAGGAAAAGTTAGGCTTGAGAAGAAGTAGCAATTTGGCAACCATGGTGACAAATGTAGAGTTAGCAAAGAAAATGGAAGACCAGGAAGAAGAAAATAGCTTACTCAGAGTGAAGCTAGACCTTCTAGAGTAGAAGTTGGGAGAAGTAGAAGTGAAGGCAAATGAAGTCAACAATAAGATAGAAGGAACATAAGATAGGGGTAAGCTATTAGCTATAGAGGATGAAATCCCTCTACCAGACCCTGTGATAGAGAATGAACCCTTTTTGAAAGCCTTAAAGGTTATGAGTGGGAGAACACTAGAAGGAGTCCCACTATTCAGTGGTAAAATGGACCCAGAAGTGGTCATTGAGTGGATTGAGGGTCTTGAGAACCATTTTGAATGTGATGGTGTGACAAAGGCCCAGAAAGTGAAGGTGGCTAAGTCTAGGTTGAGAGGAGCTACCTTAACATGGTGAAAGTTCATTCAGGATGAACGTGAGAAAGAGGGAAAAAAGCCCATAGCAACTTGGAAGGGAATGTTGTCCAAGATCAGAGAGACTTACATTCCTAAGGACTATGAAATACAGCTCCATAAGAAAAGGCAAAACCTTAGGCAAAAGGAGTTAGATGTCAGTAGCTACACCGAGGAGTTTCACAAGCTATGCCTTAGGTCAAAGATCCAAGAGGATGAAAATGTCAAGGTTGCTAGGTATCTCAATGGCTTGAGATGGAACATATAGGAAGAGTTAAGTTTGTTGTGTCCTACAACAGTCTAGAAGTGCTATCAACTTGCACTCAAGGTAGAGGAAAGGAGTAGGAAGTGTTAGGGTTCCCACAGATACTGAGAGGGGGGGGTGAATCAGTATCTGACGGGTTATGAGATTTTCTTGAAACTGAATATGCAGAATATAAAGTAACAGTATACCGGTATGCAAGAATTAATGTAAATAACAAAATCAAAAGCATCCACATGAAAAGAACACCATAACACAAGATGTTTAATGAGGAAACCCGGTGTGGGAAAAACCTCGGTGGGATTTGTGACCCACAATATTCACTTACTGGCCAATAAGAGAATATTACTTACAATAGGGGCCTGCACATGCAGGAAGGCCAACTACCTAGAGTTCACTGCTCAACAAGAAGTCACACTGACTTACAAAGAGGATTTACACAGATCCAATATTCTGTACTGCTTTACAATAGAATCTTCAATGCCATATTTAGTACCGGTTCTTGCTTTATTCTTTACATATACCCTTGACCTACAATTCGCACATTAGGTCTGCTTTATATTTTATTTATTACATACTCTCTATATCCTACAAATGCCTACAATGATCTCTTTTATATACAAGAGTCATTTTACAATTTGCCAAGTTGGCTTTCAATGATAAACAAAATATTACATATCAAAAATCCTGTCGGCCTCTGTGCCGGTATACATATTTCCTTTTGTGTCGGTGTACATCTTCTGTGCCAGTGCCAGTGTACATTGATTTTGTTGATGTCGGTGCATTGTTCTGTTTGAGTAATGCTTAGCCGGTATAATGTCTTTGCCAGTGTCATAGGATTGCAAGGTTGCCTGTGTAATGCTTTGCTAGTATAATGTCTTTGCCAGTGCCATAGGATTGCAAGGTTTCCTGTGTAATGCTTTGCCAGTATAATGTCTTTGTTGGTGCCATAGGATTGCAAGGTTTCCATCAATGACAAAACCTTTAATCACACACAATGTCTCATTGGAGTGTCCATATGCCAACAATCTCCCCCTTTGGCATTGATGGCAACACTCATGAGAAATTTCAAAAAGATATCCAAAAATGTGTATACCAAAAACAATGTTACCAAAAATATGAGGGCTCCCCTTGAGCATGTGATCCTTGTGTTTTGAATTTTTTCATCTACTACTCCCCCTTTGGCATCAATGACAAAGGTTAGTAGATTTGTAGTTGTACCAATACATAACCTCAACCTTGTAGTTGGGTAGTTATTAGCTGAAGAATATCTCCCAAAATTAAGTTTATACCATCCATAAACTTCTTGCTCTCCTTTATTGCTATCTCAGTTCTGTGTACTATACCAGTGAGATGTTGCAAGTGCTCTATCGGTGTTTTGCTACCCTGTTTTAGTGCCTCTGAGATTTCCTTACGCAGAGATGCTAAATAGTCCAATCTTGGACTTAGTTTAGATCTCAAAAATTTTGCCTTGTTTATTATTTTTTCTTTTTCTCTTTCTAATTTAAGCAGTTCTTCCTCAAAATTTGTTATGTTTTCCTCAAAAACTGATAATGTATCAAGTGAGTTAACAAAATTATCAGCAAGTTTATTGATCTCTTCCTGTACCTTGCTTATCTTTTTATCTACATCTGTGGTCAAAAAGTTTACCTTACAGGTGTCTTTATACAGAGTTTTGTACTCTTTCAATATATTGCACAGTTCCGGTAGAAGTGTGTCAAATTCCCTGTTACACTTCTTTATTCCTTCCTCAAAGAATTTCTATTTTTCTTTTTCTACACTTTCTTTTACAGTTTCTACCTTTGATTGCTCAAAATTTCCAGAAATATATTTACAAAGTGTATCCAACTGGCCTAAAGAATCTTTGTTGGCTATATTATAGTTTGGAGCTATTAATTTCAAAACTGGAATTGAATCATCTATTGCTTTATATGCTTGTGAGCTATAATCAGTTATTTTCTTGATAGAATCAAGCAATACCTCTGTTACATTTGATGATGACCCAGTAAACTGAGTGCCGGTGGAAGGGACCATGCTAGTATTGACCTCTGGTAGGTTTGTCTATGTCTCCATAGTTTTTTTTGCATCATTTCTTACCGGTGGCATCTGTTCTTGAGCCTTTAGCTTTGTTGGTTGCTCTGTTTGTGTTCCAAATTCCTTCTTTTTCTCTGAATCTACTGCCGGTTGCTCTTGGTTTCTTGTTGTTGGTGGCTCCTTATTATCAGATTTCTCTATGGTATCCTTATCTACCACTATGTTGATTTCTTGAGTATCAACATTCATAGTATATAGGACTTCAGGATTAGGATTGTTATCTTTTGTGTCCATGCTCTTAGCTACCGGTTAATCTTCTATAGTTGTTTTAACCGGTGGAGTATTTAAAGGAGGTGGGGGTAAGTTGTCTCTAATCTTGATACTTGGTGGTGCACCAACTTTACCTTTCCCTTTGTCCTTTTGATATACCAAAATGGGTTTGGAATTCATATATTCTTCTTGTTTTTCTTTTTCAACCAAGAATCTATCCCAACCATCTTCTGTTTCAGTTGAGACTTTAGTAACTCTGCCTGCCATTAATGATATTTGCCGGTGTGCAGTGGAAAAAACTATTCGGTTGGCCTGAGCTATCAAATCATCAATTTCCTTAGGTGAGTTGGCCGAGTATACTGCAAGTAATTTTTCTAGTTTTATTTTCTTATCCAACTCAATTATTCCTTGCCTTCTGGCCTCAAGTCTCTTATATAATTTATCAGGAATTTCATTTAGGACTTGCATCAAAAAAATTTGATACATGTCCATGTGTATTATAACACTTTCCTCAATTTGTCCTTTCTCATCTTCTGATAGGGTGTCATAGATTTTCCCTATGTTTTTCAATTTTCCTTCCACTGTGATTTCATCCAATAATATGTCAAAAGAGGCCAAGTCAGTGTCTGTCTTCTTCTTCCTTTTGGGGGTCAGCTTTTTCTTAGGTGTGGATTTCTTGACTGGAGACCTCACAGCTTGTTGCTTCTATCTTGTCCTTCTAGGTGAAGGAGTGGATACCGGTGAGGGATCTCTTTTCCTCACAACTCTTTTGAAAGTTGCTGGCATATCTCCTTCTGAGGAGGTATCTACTGGTGATAGATGAGTTTCAGGCTGTTGGGCTGCCAACTCATCTTCTGTTATGTCAGTTTTCTTTAGTACATCATCTTGTAAGGCTTTTGCTTGCCTGCTTCCTTTCCTCATAGATGCCTCAACTTTCTTTACTCTCTTTTTGGATTGTATTTGACTTCCAATGTGCTCAACACTGCCAAATACTTCTTCCTCTGGTTCATGGGGGGCTTCCAGAAGTGCTTTGGCATAAGTTTCCACTATGTGGTCATCTGTTTCATACCCCATTTCTGTAACCTAGATTGTTCTTGGGATGACTGCTTCCATCCAGATCTCATCCTTTTTTATTACAAAACAAATGTCATCCTTGTATTTTTTGACAATTTCCTGCGATAGTCGGATCCTCTTATTCATTTTGACCTTTAGTGCTTGAAAATACTCATGGATATTCTTTTCTTTGTTTTCACCCATGTTGTTGAATAAGTCAGACAATTGTTTTCCTATCGGTATGTCAAATCCAAAATCCTTGTTGCCTATACCGGGAGCCTGTTTGGTTATATGTAGCATTAAGCATACAAGCAAATTTCCAAATCTAAAGGTTCCTTTCTTATCCTTCTTGATTTTTGCTAAGTTATCAATTAACTCATCTTTTAACCATTCAAAGATGTCAATTTTTACATTGTTCTTAACCATGTCATAAGCACTTTTTATGCATAAACTGGAAATAGAATTAAGCCTATTTACATGAGTAGCTTTGTAACCTAGAATCATGCTAATGAATCTTAAATTTGTATCGGTTACATCATTAACCCTCAATGATCTTTTGTCTGATGTTGCACCAGTTAGTTTCGTTACTAGGTCATTGGAGACCTTCTTGGTTTTGTCGGGTCTAGTACTGGTGGAAGGTAACCCTGTTACTGCTTTCACAGCTACCTTTGTAATTTTATGTACTGAGTCAAGCCAAAAGAATGAACCATGTACCCTGCTGAGAACTATCCTAATCACTTCCTTGGGAAATTCAGGAATGCAGAGGATTTCAGTGAATCCTAGGGTTTCAACAATTTGGTGTTCAGGTTTCACATTTCCAGCATTGTCACATATAACAGATTTGTACATGTCTTTGATTTCTTCATCACCTAATTCCTCTATGTTGCAATGAATGTACATTCTAGGGTCTTCTACATAAACAACACCCTTTGGAATTTGGGAAAAAGAACCTGTGTTGTCGTCTTTCTTAGCTACCTCGGGAACTAGCTCAAATACGGGCCTAGGTCATTTTATAACCTCGACTACTGTAGGGTTTGCTATGAATTCAGGTGCAGAGGAGGATGCCATGATGATAAATACCTTTTTCTACCTTTGGATGGACTGATTGCTGAAGTGCTTTGCCTCTTTTCTTGGAATGCCTTAGCTCGGGAATCTTTGCGCTCTCTGAAAGTTTGAATTCACGGTGAAATGAAATGGAGCCAAAAACTTAATTTATAAAGCCTTTTCTACCACCTACCACATTAATTATCTGTCGGTGATGTATTAACTCAACTTTATTTGCCAGTAATGAAGGATTTTCAACTTCTTTTCTCTAACCGAGGGAATAATAGCACATGTGTCATTAAATTGCCAAACCCTCAAGATAATTTTCTTCAATTCGATGAAGAACATCCTGTCGATGGAGCATTGCTCTGTCCTGTCGGTGGAGCATCATATTGTCCTGCCAGTGAAGCATTTGTTGGTTCTACTGGTGGAGGAGTAACCCCAATATTTAGATTACCTTTTCTAATCCATTGCTTTGAAAATTCTTGCTTAACCTCTTCAACCTTTTCTTTACCTTTCAAGCTGGTACTTTTGTTATCTACTGGTGTACCTTTGCTTCTACAAAATTTTGCAATATGACCAATTTTGTTACATGCATAACAAGTTACATTATTTTTCTAAATAGCTTTCCCATAACCTATGTCGGTTTGCATTCTGCATTTATTTGATAAATGACCAAATCTTCCACAAACATAACATCTTACATTCATTCTGCAATTTTCAGAGTTATGACCAATTTTGTTGCATTTGGTGCATTGACCGGTGGGAGGATTGATGTTTTGATAATTTCTAGATCTACATTCATTTGCTCTATGACCATATTTATTACAGTTAAAGCATTTTCCATTGAATTTGTAAGTAATAGAGGGTCTTACCAGTTTGCTTTGATCCTAGGTATTTGTAGTACCGAAGCTTTCTCCAACTTCAAATCCAACTCCAGAAGTGTCACCTTTGGGTTTTTGGTTCTTCAATAAGGTACTAAGTTCTTCTGAGCTTTTCTTGAATTTTTCTTTGTGTTGGTTTGTAGTTTCCAATTCCCTTTCTTGAATTTTTCTTTGTGTTGGTTTGCAGTTTCCAATTCCCTTTCCAAGATCTCTTTTTGTCTCATTAGTTCATTCGAGTGATTTTGAGTATGCATCAGATCTGTCTTCAACATATCATTTTCATAGCTAAGTCTTGTGTTCTCATTTGTTGCATCACTTAGTCTTCTGGTCAATTCTTCTTCATTCCTCTTTCTGTCCTCAATCTCTTTGTAGAATCTCATAGTCATATCCTATATTTGATTTTTTGTTGTCATGATCTCTTGTTTCAATTTGCTCATCATATCATTTAATGATTCCTTTTCATCATTTTCATTTTGCAACTTTTCACAAAGTTCTCTTCTCTTGTTTCTTGTAACAGTAAGATTTTCTTGAAGTGCCTGAATAATGTCCTGAGCTGCTTTTAAATCATCTTCTAATTTGATATTTTGCAACTTCTCTGCATCATAGTCAATAAGAGCTCCTTCAAGTTGCTTCATCAGATTTTCCATCTTTACCAGTGTCAAGATCTTCCTCAAGTTGTTAGGCTTCTGAAAGTAGAGGACCAGGCTCTGATACCAATTCTTAGGGTTCCCACAGATACTGAGAGGGGGGGTGAATCAGTATCTGATCAGTTATGAGATTTTCTTGAAACTGAATATGCAGAATATAAAGTAACAGTATACCAGTATGCAAGAATTAATGTAAATAACAAAATCAAAAGCATCCACATGAAAAGAACACCATAACACAAGATGTTTAATGAGGAAACCCGGTGTGGGAAAAGCCTCGGTGGGATTTGTGACCCGCAATATTCACTTTCTGGCCAATAAGAGAATATTACTTACAATAGGGGCCTGCACATGTAGGAAGGCCAACTACCTAGAGCTCACTGCTCAACAAGAAGTCACACTAACTTACAAAGAGGATTTACACAAATCCAATATTTTGTACTGCTTTACAATAGTATCTTCAATGCCAGATTCAGTACCGGTTCTTGCTCTGTTCTTTACATATACCCTTGACCTACAATTCACACATTAGGTCTGCTTTATATTTTATTTATTACATACTCTCTGTATCCTACAAATGCCTACAATGATCTCTTTTATATACAAGAGTCATTTTACAATTTGCCAAGTTAGCTTTCAATGATAAACAAAATATTACATATCAAAAGTCCTATCGGCCTCTGTGCCGGTATACATATTTCCTTTTGTGCCGGTGCCGGAGTACATTGATTTTGTTGATGCTGGTGCATTGTTCTGTTTGAGTAATGCTTAGCCGGTATAATGTCTTTGCCGGTGTCATAGGATTGCAAGGTTGCCTATGTAATGCTTTGCCGATATAATGTCTTTGTCGGTGCCATAGGATTGCAAGGTTGCCTGTGTAATGCTTTGTTGGTATAATGTCTTTGTCGGTGCCATAGGATTGCAAGGTTGCCATCAATGACAAAACCTTCAATCACACACAATGTCTCATTGGAGTGTCCATATGCCAATAGGAAGAAGCAAGAGTAGCATAATAGAGGTAGAGGAAGAGGCAGAGATGGTCAAGGCCATAGAGGCAGTTTTGGGGGAAGACACATAGATCAAAGGTCCCAGGGAGAATCTAAGCTTATAGAGAAAAGTGGGGATTCTCATAGCAAGCCCAACTATAGGGGTAGGGGATCAAGCAACCCAAGAAGGGGTAGATCTAGTGGACCAGGTAGAGGGTCTTACTTCTCCACTATGAAATGCTATAACTGTCAGAAAATGGGTCATCCTGCTTATAGTTGTCCAGAAAAGCCTAGTTCTTCCCATGGAGGTGAAAAGAGAGTGAACTATGTTTAGGAGGAAGGAAGTAGTACAAGAACTCCAGAAATGAACCTAGCACCTGAAGATGGTGAGATTCTAATGATGAGGAGAGTATTGATGCAAGAACCTCACAAGTGTGAAGTGTCTTGGAGAAGAGCATTGTTCAGGGTCAAGTGCAAAATATTGGGCAAGGTATGTAAGGTGGTTATAGATTTAGGTTCCATAGATAACATTATCTCAGAGGAGGCAGTTAGCAAATTGAACCTACCTAGAATGAGGCACAGTGAACCCTACAAGGTAACTTGGTTAAATAAGGGGCAACATGTCCTAGTTAATGAACAAGCATGGATAGACTTCAACATAGGAGAATATAAGGATAGGATACTATGTGACATCCTTCCTATGGATGCTTGCCATCTACTATTGGGTAGACCTTGGCAATTTGATAGAAAGGCACACCATGATGGTGAAAAAAACACATATTCCTTTCAAAAGAATGACATTGTCTACAAAATTCAATCCCTTAGTGAAGAGACAGAGAACAGCAAACCACAGGCACTTAAATTGTTATTAGTCAATGAAAAGAGTTCATCCAAACCATGAAAGAGGGAGATGGGATTGGTTATGCACTTGTAGTGAAACCTAAGGAGGAGGAGAAAGAAAAACGAGTTGAGATCCCATAGGAAGTGCAACAAATTCTTGATACCTTTAAGGACATCATCAGTGATGGACAACCAGCAACATTACCTCCTCCTAGAGCCATTAGTCATCAGCTTGACTTTATACCAGGAGCTTCTTTGCCAAACAAAGTCGCTTATAAGATGACTCCTCAACAGAACAAAGAGGTAGCTAGGCAGATTCAAGAGTTGTTGGATCAAGGATTAATAAGAAAGAGTATAAGTCCTTGTGTCATACCCACTGTGTTAGCACCTAAGAAAGGGGGCACATGGAGACTATGCACAGACTCCAAATCCATCAACAAAATCACAATAAGGTACAGATTCCCTATTCCTAGGATAGAAGATTTGATGGTTTGTTTAGGGGATGCAAGGTATTTTACAAAAATAGACTTAAAGAGTGGTTACCATTAGATAAGAATAAAATTGGGTGATGAGTGGAAAACTGCTTTCAAAACAAATGAGGGTCTTTATGAATGGTTGGTTATGCCTTTTGGACTCTCTAATGCTCCCAGTACCTTTATGAGGTTAATGAATGAAGTATTGTAGGATTTTCTTGGTAATTTTGTGGTAGTCTACTTAGATGACATTCTCATTTTTAGTAATACTAAAGAGGAGCGTTTGAAACACTTAGACATTGTTTTGCAAAGATTATCTGATGAGCAGTTAACCATAAATCTTGAGAAATGTGATTTTATGAAACAAGAGCTAGTCTATCTTGGTTTGTTGTGTCTAGTGGAGATCTTAAGATGGATCAATCTAAAGTTGCAGCCATAACAAGTTGGCCAACCCCACAATTAGCCAGTGCAGTTAGAAGTTTTCATGGTCTAGCCCAGTTTTACAAAAAGTTTATCAGAGGGTTCAGTGAAATTTGTGCACCCATGTTAGATACAATAAAGGGTGGTCATAAGGTTAAGTTTCAATGGACAGAAGCAGCTAATAAGGGGTTTGAGTTACTCAAAACTAGAGTTGCTACACAGCAAGTTTTAATCCTTTCTAGTTTTGATAAGCTCTTTAATATAGAATGTGATGCCAGTCATCTTGCAGTAGGTGCAGTCTTGAGTCAGGATAATAGACCAGTTGCTTTCTTTAGTGAGAAATTGAATGATGCAAAGAAAAAGTACTCATCTTATGATTTAGAGTTATATGCATTGGTGCAGGCACTTAGGAAGTGGAGGCATTACTTGCTTCCTAAAGAGTTTGTTGTGTATACAAACAACCAGACAGTCAGTTTCTTGAATTCTCAGGATAAACTCAGCCATAGGCATGTGAAATGGGTAGAATACCTACAAGCATATACTTTTACTCTTAAGAACAAGAAAGGCCAATGTAACAAGGTAGTTGATGCTTTGAGTAGGAGATTGTTGACTATTCAGGAGATTCAAGTTAAGAGTATTGGCATTGATTGCTTTCAAGATTTGTATCCTAATGATGATGATTTTGCTACTGCTTATAAAGTTTGTCTTGCTTTTGAGAATCATTTCCATAGTTAGTATGCTGACTATACATTGCAGAATGGTTTGTTATTCAGGGGAGGATAGTTGTGTGTTCCCAAAGGTTCCATGAGAGAAAACCTTATCCAAGAGAAACACAATGGGTGTTTGAGTGGCCATTTTGGTCTCAATAAGACCTTAGAGTTGGTTCAACGCTTCTATTACTAGCCTAAGATGCAGAGAGATGTCAGAAGGTATTTTGAGTAGTGTATGGTATGTCAGAAGGCCAAAGGTAATAGCACTAATGCTGGTTTATATCAGCCACTTCTCATTCCTTCTAGGCCTTGGGAGTGCATCAGCATGGATTTTGTTGTAGGTTTACCAAAGACAAAAGCAGGATATGACAGTATTTTTGTGGTTGTTGACAGATTTAGCAAAATGGCTCACTTTATACCTTGCAAAACTACTAATGATGCTAGTCATATTGCTTTCCTTTTATTTAGAGAAGTTGTCAGAATACATGGTTTGCCATCTAGCATTGTGTCAGATAGAGATGTTAAGTTTTTGGGTCATTTTTGGAAGACTTTGTGGAAGAAATTGGGTACTAACTTGTCTTTTGGCTCAGCTTACCATCCACAGACAGATGGCCAATAGAAGTGGTGAATAGAACATTGGGTAATCTACTCAAATGTCTCACCAAGGAGTATGGACAAAGCTGGGACCAGCTCATTCCACAGGCAGAATTTGCCTATAATGATAGTGTAAATAGATCCACTGGTAAGAGTCCATTTCAGATTGTTTATGGTATGCATCCAAAAGGTGTTTTTGAGTTACATGATGTGACTAACTTGGAACATGTTAGTGGGACAGCAAAGGATATGGCACAGTCTCTGAAAGAGATCCATGAACAGGTTAAGTAGTCTTTATAGGACACCACCGCAAGAGTCAAGGCAAGGGTGGATGCATCAAAGAGGGATGTCCGATTCTCAGTTGGAGATTTTGTGATGGTGCATCTCAACAAGTCTAGATTGCAAAAGGGAGTTCCTACCATGTTATAGATGAGAAGAATAGGGCCTTGCGGGATTTTGGCTAAGTATGGTCCTAATGCTTATAAGATTGATTTACCTCCTGATGTTTCCTTGTCTCCTATCTTTAATGTTGCAGATTTGGTACCTTTCAAGGGGCAGCCTCCAGAAGAGACTCAGATAGCTTCAGACATTTCACATTCCCTTTCTGATCTATCTCTCCCCTCTTCTTCTTTTCCCATTCCTGAACAGGTACTTCATTCCAAAATCATCAAGAAAACTAGACAGCATGACTACTTTGAACATTTGATCAAGTGGAAAGATCAACCAACCTCTGAAGCCACTTGGATACCTAAAAGTGGCTTCCACAAGGCTGGTATTCCTCTCTCTTTTCTGCCAAAAGGAGTCACATGACTTCTTTGTCACCGGGGGAGTATGGTGTAGGAGCACCTAGCTCCATTTTCATCACAGGTTTGATAGCAGATTTGATTTTTTTTTAGTTTTGAGTTGGAAAGTTTGCCTAAGTTGTTTTTGAGTTGTTCTAAGTTGTTTGGATGAGTTTTGAACTCATTGTGTGGTCTTGTTTCCTGTTTTCATCTTTTTGCTCAAAGTTGCCAGTTTGGAGTTGCCTGGCAAAATGTTCTAAAAAGTGAGTTTTCAATGTGTTTTTGTTTTGAAAAGTTCTTATAAATTCTTTGTGTTTGGTTTTTAGGTGTGAGTAGTGTTCTTAGGTGATTTGTAGTATTTGAGATCAACCTTGCATCATCTAGGCATTAAAAGTTGTCATTTTAGACATGAAAATGTCAAAACTGAGTGCTCTTGGACATGTACCTATCTGTACAAGAGGATAACTAACCTGTAGAGGTATTTATTCTCCTGTTTGAACCATTGTAAGGGTTGATCATTTGGAGATATCAGGCATTTAGAAAGTTTGCACTAATTTTACCCTGTTTTTCTCTATGTTTTGACTCCATGTGAGCAACAGTCCGTACACCTATTGTACGTGGCTGTAATATTTTTGCATTTCCATGTTCTCTTATGCTTCCTAAATCTTTTCCCTTTGGTGGCATCAAATTTCATTAAGTTTTGATTTTTATCCAAAATTATTTGGTTTTGACAGTTTCACTGCCTTGTCTAGGAAATTGGCAAGGATGCTTGACCAACTTGGCTTCTTGAAGCCCTAAATGTTCATGGCTTCCCAAGAACTAGTTGGTCAACTTGTAAGATATGTATATACATGTTTTTATTTCCAAAATGCAGGTGCAAGAAGTTTTGTGGCCATGGAGCCCTAGGCAAGTGTTCCATTTGGCTAGGGTCTTTGAAGAAGTTTGATGCTTTGCTCTTCTATAGAAAATGCATACATCAGATGGACAGACTTGTTTTGATGTTTAATATTGTATGTAAAGGCAAAGAGGCTTTCTAAGCCATGATAAGGATGATTGCATTTTCAGTTTGTGAAAATGGTGTAAAAAAACAGTGAGTCACTGTTTTGATGTTGATTTCCATACACTTGCTTACTCTCCACCCAATATTGGAGTTTTTAAAGCCTTCTACCTCCTTCTATTTGCTTTCAAACAAGAACAATGAGTTTTCTTTGACTTTATCCATGCGTTTTGAGATTTCCAAGATCAATTAATGATCCTTGAGGCAAAGTTGTAACGTCCAACTAGCTATCACAGTCAATTATGACTGATTTTTGCATTTTTGGTTGATTTGTTTTTGCAATCTTCCTCTTCCAAATAGAAATTATGAAGGAAAACAAACATCCAATGACAGATCATAGTTAAAAAGCACCAATCAAACCTTTGAAAAAGAGTTTGACAGTGGTAAATGCAGGGTAAAGTGGAAAAAAACAGTGAAAGAGGCAAAGTGCAGTGATAACTAGTTTGACAGTGAATGACTCAATGTTTTGTAATTACCTAATGCCTTTTTGTGCAAGGATAATGTGGTTCTTTCTTGTCACTAATTATAGACATGTTTACATGCTTTAGAATGTAATTGGTTCTCATGCAAATGATGTGTTTGTAAAAAGCAAGAATGGAAAAGTTGTCAATGTTGCACACTCCATATGAGCATCTTTTGTAAAATATTGTTCTCTAACCTTTGAAGGTGTAAAACTGCTTTATTTTGGCCTAAATAGTATGTGGCATGGTAGAACCAAGTTTGTATGGTGCACATTAAAGGTTTCTAGCTTATAAGTTGTTTATTGCCTCCAAAACCCATGCAAACCCTTCTTTTTGCACCCATTTTTGGGAGAGTCATGGAGGAGGCCTAATGGGCCCTAAGACTTAGAAAATCCTCAAGAACTTCCAAAAGGGTATCCGAATATTAGGTTCTTTTTGTCTGGAAGTCCATCGTTGGAGCAGGGTGAGCACGAAACCCCAAAAAGAGGGCTAATTCCTTGTAGCCCATTTTAGGCCTAAATTATGTCTTTTTGTCAAATTGGGTACACAAAGGAAGGGTGTAAAGACTAAAACCCATCAAATCTAGTTGAAACAAGTTGAACTTGCATGCATTTAACATATTTGGTGAGATAGACTCCATAACTTAGTTTGTAGCACTTGAGAAGGATTACTACGCTCCAAACCATAGAAGACCAAAGACACCTAAGGAGGTAAAACTTGACACAAACTTGTAATTCATCAAAAGGAGACCTTGTGCAGTCAAAGAATAGATCAGGGATAGAGGAAATGAATCCCAATTGAGAGAGTAAGGAGTTAGACCACAAAGCCTAAAACAATGGAGTTGAAGCCCTTGAGCAACCAGAGAGTGTTTGACTTAGGGAGGTGGATCAAGGAGAGTTGCTAGGTTGCCTACAAGCTATTTTCACTCTGATTTTGGTGACTACACCTTGAAACTAGCAAAGGACCTATCACTTAGTAAAATACAAGCCTAATTGGGCAACCCCCTTGCCCTACCTCGCTATCACCTAACTATAATCCTAAACCTAAAACAAACCCTAACCATAAATGTAACCCTAACACTAAACCCTAACCATAAACCTAACCCTAATTCTAATCCTTAACCCTAACCTTAACCATAATCATAAACCTAAACCAAACCCTAACCATATTTCTAAACCAAAACCAAACGCTAACCTTGATGCGAACCCTGATCGTTGCCTTACAATAATATAAACCTTAACTCTAACCATAATAGTAACCTTAACCTTAACCCTATCTATAAGTATAATATTTTATACTATCATTAAATAAAGTCTAATATATATCTTACATTTTAGTACATGCTTTAATCTTGCAACACATATATTTACTAAAAATAGTCTAAATGGATATATGAAATTTCATCTATATGTCCACGTAATAATATAATAACCCTAAACCCTAACCTTAACCATAATCATAAACCCTAACCCTAACCATAATCCTAAAGCAAAATCAAACCCTAACATTTCAATGCTAACCTTGACCATGATATACACCCTAACCATTATCATAACCATAACCTTAAACCCTAACCCTAATCATAACACTAACCATGATGTAAACCTGAACCATGACCATAATACTAACCTTAACTCTAATCCAAAACATAACCATAAACCAAATCCTAATACTAACCAATCCCCCAGTTAATATTTCTAACCCTATCCTAATTGTAATTATGTTTACCCTAGCCCTACCTTTGATGTAAACCCTAATCCTAACAATAATCCTTAGCCCTAACCATACAACATAATCCTAACCATAACCCTAACCCTAACCATAATTAGAAACCTATCCCTAATTCTATCCATAATCCTAGTGCTAACCTTAAAACCTAACCCAAACCATAACCCTAACCCTAACCTTAATCTTAACCCTAACCCCAACCATAATCCTCACCCTAACCCTAACCCTAAACCTAAGCCTAACCATTATGTTAATCATGACCCTAATCTTAACCCTAACCCTAACCCTAACACTAACCTTAACCCTAACCCTAGGTATGATGTAAACCCTAACCCTATCCATAATGCTAACTATGACCCTAACCATAATCGATAATGAACCTAACCTTAACCCCAACCCCAGTGTAAACAATAAACCTAACGATGTAGTTCCTTAAACCATAACCCTAATCATAATCTTTACCCCAACCCTAATCACAACGCAAACCTAACAGAAATCCTAAACCCTAACCCTAACAATAATCCTACCCTAAACTTAACCCTAACCTAAATTGAAGTTTAATCCTAATCTATTCCTAGCCTTAATCTAGCCCAAACCCTAGAATCCTAATTGAACTTTTATATTAATTTTACACATATTTTCAAATAGGTGCCTCGAGAAGGATATCTCTCAATGTATTTTATATAGAGAGAGTTATATATATTAGTTATGAGAGAGTTTAATTCTTAAAAAACCAATATAATAAATTAATTATAAAAAACTAAAGTAAACTTTTTAATGTATTTGACACTTCTAAAAATAAAAATAGATATTAAAAATAAATCTACAAGATCAATTATCGACTTTCAATATATAGAACCAATAGGTTCTAGAGGTTGATGCTACATATTTTTTTTTTTTATATGAAGTTTAGATTCATTTGAGCACTATTTAAGAGCATAAATGATGATGGAGTATTTTGGGAAAATTCTAAAGGAATTAGTTTGAGAGATTCTGATGAGAGTGTCTTATAAATCCCACAACAAACTGAAGAAAACTAAAGAAAGTTTGTAAAAATTGGATGGTGATGTTGGAAGATCCATAGTTTTATGAAGATAGAATGAGGTCTGGGAGATTTGAGGAATTTATATGTTCGCTTGAGATTGTGAATGATCAATTTAAAAGGCATCCTCCAGTAACTATATATGACCCCAATAACAAGCTATGCGAAAGCCTCCCTCCCATCCCAGCTGAATTTGAATTCTACTCAGAGTCCAAGTGTATCTATGTTAAGCAAAAACTGGCTTTGTTAGGGTTATATTAGCACAAATAGGTTCAGGTTTGAAATGCAAGAGGTCAGACACAACTACTTTGGTCTTTGAATTTTTGTCTTGTAAATAGCAGAAAGGTGTAGATATGCCCACCATAGAATGCCTAGTTAACTTCGAGTGTTGTGTATTACCTCAAGGACTGATTTACATTATGGGAGGAAGACAAAATTGTGCAATTACAAGCAAATCTACTAGACAAGTTGCAGTTTACAATGTGGAGATAGATGAATGGAAGCTTCTTCCAAATATGCTTCAAAAGCAATGGGTCTGTGACTATGGTTTTATGGAAGGCATGATGTATATTGTATGCTTGCATGATGAGGAGGTTCAACAATTCGAGCCAGAGACATAAGTCTGGTCAATTTTGCCCAATATGTGGTTTATTGAAGATTGTTTGTATCCCATGGTGGCTGCATTTGGACATTTATATTGCTTTTAGTGGGATGTTGTGATAGAATATGACTATAGAGAGAATTTGTGGAGGATAGTTGACGATCTTCCTAAACCTCTTGATAGAGTTGATGTTGCGGTGTTGGGGAATGGTATTTTCTTGAGTGGGGTTGAATTAGGCACCAACAACAATATATTTTTTTATATCTACCAACCTCCATTAAAAACAGGGGTGAACAGAGAGAGATGGATTTTTTTTGAGGGGCCTCAATACTTCTCCCAATCCTAGATTGAATCTATGGTCACTGTGATTATTTGATTTCTTTTTCAAATTCATTATTACATTGTGTCTCCTTCAAGCTCAAATTCAGCAAAGAACCAAATTATTTGTGTTTCCATTGGTGTTTTTGAAAGTGCATTTTCTAGTAAATTTGTTTTTTTGTTTTTCTCTTCCAAACTTCTATAATTTCAGCTATTCTCTAAATTTTAGTGTGCACCATGTTTCTAGCATAATCACCATAGGGTTCCTCTTTATGGAAACAAGTCTAAACTATAGCTAAGAAGTAATGCATGCTTAATTTACTAATTTGTACCACAAGGAGGGTAAAATTGTGCACATTCATAGATAAAATTCTTGATGGATTCATATAAGAATTTTAATTCCAGTCTACTTGGTTGATCCAACAGACTACTTTGTATCATATATATGTTGTGATGTGGTTGATTCCTTTAAGATTCATTGATCGTAAATGGTTGATATTTAACTTATACTATCATTGGCTCATCATGACTATTGTTTTACTGAATTGTTTTGTTGTTGTACACCAAACTACACTGTTTTATCTTGAAAACTGGGGACGGTGAGAATGAGTGAAATCAGAGTTATGTGTGTAGAGGAAAGTTCATTATGGCAGTTGAAGCAATATACAGATAGAAAAAAGTGTGTGACAACACAGGGACGGTAATTACATTCCTCTTGTATGGAACACATCAACCTATTATGAAGGTGGACAAGAGGTAAACTACACACAGTCATGCAACACTAGTATGGATGAAAGGGTATAGATTCACGCTTCAAATTCTAGTTTTTATTTACAAGCTTTTATCCCAAACTTTTTTGGTTGAAGTTGTTTGCAATTTCTCACTCTTTCAATATATTATTCATCACCCTAAATATTTGAGCATTTAATATATACTGCTAGAAACAAGGGAGTAATTATAAAAATAGAGTAAAACTAAACACGGCAAAAAGGAGGACAATTTGTATTTATTCATCAAATCAAGTTTTTCACTCATCTATTCATCTTTTGATTGATTATAATTGCCTCTATTTTATGGAGGTCTTCAAAATAATCTAGAATTTTGCATACATGCATAGAAAAACAGATTGATAGACATCTAGAACCTCTTGAGATAACAATATAAAACTATATTTCATGCTAGCCATAATGTGTGATGACTTCAGATGGTATGGTGGTCAGGCTGTAGTAGTTGATAGAAATCCATTTGAATCCAATGCAAATTTTTATCTTTTATGCTAGTTGGAACAAGACTACAAAATGGAGATGTGAAAATACAAAGGATGTGACAGAATGGCAGTGGGTAGTTGGGATTATTTCCCAACACCCCCCCTTAATCACAACTACCATGAACATTAAGGAATTCACAGATTCCTTTTCTCTAGATTGTTATTTTCTTTTGTCCCTTTTCAATATCAAGTCTTTAGAATTTAAATTTTTTTCTTTAAACCATTTCCAATTCTTAATAATGATGTCATTCATTTGGCTTCTTCAACTGCTGCAACAGTCCCAATAACTCTTTGTATTCAAGTCTTTAAAACATTATGCAATCTATAGTTGTCTTCCTAGACAATGATTTCTTTTGACTCAAAACATTTTTCATCATTTTTTAACATTCAAACCTTTCATGACTTCTATTAGTCTTCACATATGAACATTTGTATGACCTTTTACCAAGTAAGTCCATAGACCCATTCATTATAACATTCTTTCTTCCAACACATTTTTTCAAAATGATTTCTTAAAACACAAATTTTACATGGATGCGAATCCCAACACATCTCTTTTGTGTGTCCTCTATTACAATGAGAACATTGAATATATTGCATTCATTGAATTGATTTGTATGAACATATATCATTTTGAACAACATTTTCACTTTTGACATATCCAAGGCCTTCATATTTTGGCCTCATTAGTGACTCAATATGCTCTCTAATTCCTTGCCCATACTTTCCCAAACCTTTACCTTCATAACCCATTTTCTTCATGATTTTGTAACCAACATTCTTAATTATCATCACAACTAAGATAATTTACAAGCACGTTGTCATCTTATTTCTTGCATTCTTTATCACAAATAGTTTCAGTCAAATCAATTTTATGAAAATGATCAACATAAATCTTTTGTATCACATGAAACATTACTAACTAATGGCTTTGACTAAAAACATTTATTCTCTTGTTTCAAATTTAATATTTCCTTTTTCTATAAACTATTTTCTCCTTCTAACCTTTTTAACACTTCTTCCATATCACCAAACTTCCTTTTGACATTATCAAATAACTTTAATTTCTCTTCTAATTCCTCATTTTTATCTTTAACTTCATTCAATTCTTTTTCAAGATTATGATTTTCATCTAAAAGTTTAATATCATTTCACAATTTTTTTCTTACATTCTTTCAATTCTTCTTCCAAATCATTTGTTTTATATTTCTTTACTCTAACAACTTTTCTCATTGAAACAAAAATTTAAACTATAGTGTCATAAAATCACCACCCTTGCAATTTTCGACCACATTAGGGTCCTTACGCATGCAAATTGAATCCCTAAGCTTGATCGGAGACCAGAGACTTTCTCAGCACCTGAAAACTACATCTTTCTTGCTCTCTGCACTACTCAAACTGCATCCTGTCCTAGAAAAAAGGGCAAGACAGGGGCATGGTGCCCCTGTCCCTTGCCCTATTTTGGGGCAAGACCCTTCAAATTGTGCTTTGGTGGTTATGCATTGAGCAGGAAAACTCCCCCAGTGTCGACCTATGATGGAAAATCAGTCAATTAACCCTAATTGACAAGTATATAAGTCACATTTTCCCTCTTATTTTCATAAGTGGGAACAAGCGAATAAGTTCAATAAGCGATAAAGTGGGTATGATATCAAGCATTCAAGTACATTCAAGCATTCCTTTCCAGCATTGAGCATTCTCAAGTCTCCCTTCAAGGTTAGGTGTTGTATTCAAGTCAAGGATTCAACCATTGAAGAGGAGATCCCTATCAACGTTCAATTCAATAAAATAAAATTTACCTACATTCTATCTATAACCTCCCTTGAGGCGATTTAAATTTCAGTCTTTCATTTATATTTACTTGCAAGTACTTTATTTCATCATTTGGTTAATTCCAAAACTGGGGTTTGACCTAAAGGCAAACCCCCAATCCCAACCACTTTTTCTCCCTTTTGTGTGTGTAGGTTGTAGGTGTGCAACTATACTTTCGGATTTAGACTCTATTTGCAGAGGCGGAAAAACCCTTTTCATTTCACAGATTTTTCGGAGGACCATGTACACTCCTGCCATGATCCGGGCAACTTTTCCTCAAATTTGCAGGGCAGCTTAGTCTCGACACATTATTCCAGATCCAGGTGCACAGATTCATCCCATACTTCTATCTTGAGTTATAATTAGATCTTGGTCACTTTTTCACTTGGTTAGAAGTACACAATTCAATAAATTCAAATCTCATTCCAAAAGAGGGGATTAAATTACTATTTTTATAATCTATTGATAATTGTAGATGCATTCACTCACACTAGAGAATTGTCATCCCAGTCTTACAAGTGATAAGAAGGATGCCAAGGCAGGTTTTAGCACAAGAGAAGATAATAGATGGAGGAACTCATAACCTTCTACAATGATCAACTTTGCTCCAAATGAAGGAAGTTCTTTTAGAAGACATTAATAATAGATGCAGTCGAGTTGAGGGTGCCATCCATCCTATTCAAGATAAGGTGTTTGATGTATTATGTACAATCCTTGACAGAAGGATAGAGATCTAAATAGATGTGGATGTCCAAGAATTGGAAGATAGGATAAAGATTATATTTTGCAAAGAGGAGAACATTGTCATAGAAAAGTAGCGAGATCAGATGTATGCTACTATGTTCCTGATCGAGAAAAAAAAAGAGCTAGAGCTTGGATGGGAGATGACCCTTCCAGCAACTTTTGATCAAATCCTTCACTTGGAAGAACGAATGAAGAACCTGCATGAGATACCCATTACTGAGATTGAGGGGATTACGTCCAGATTCATTGAATATGCCAAAAAAGAACATAGAAAAGGGAACAAAATTATAGATGAGAAGTTGTTTTAAGATGATGTGGAAACTCTATTCCCATTGGGATATGTTTCCTCATTATTTGTGCCAATTTCTATTGGCTATGGATTGATAATGTTTATCTAAAGGGGGTCTTTTTTGTAACAAACCCTAATTAGGGTTTAGGTGTCAGAATCTCAGCCTTTGATCTTCTTTAGATCTAGGTCATTCATTGTATTTGAGAGTGCTATATAAGCCCTCACTCAAATCATTTTAAGAGGTTAGAGTTAGAGAAAAGAGAAATAAGATTAAGATTGTTAGCAGCAGAGAAAGGAGTAGTGAAGAGAGAAAGTTGAAACAATGTTGTTTTATTTTGCTATGAGATCAATGAAATATTGAAGTTATGGTGTTTTACTGCAATCCTTGTGGCTATCTTCATGGTTGTTTATCTTCTTGAATCAGTCTTAGTAGAGATAGTACTTAAGTTTTAGAATTAGATTGAAGGACGAATATTCTATTTGATCTTTGATAAAACTCATAGTCCAAACCACTAGCTCCTTACTGATTGTAAGCACGCCTTGTGTGGTCAACTGGAGATATTAAGATTTTTTAAGAGTTCAATCATTATTGGTGATATTGATATGTATCTTAGTGGTAGTATCTATCCCATTGATGATTCAAAAATCATTGAATCCCCTTAGAAGATCGCACCAATTCTAGTATAGTTGTAATCTTTTGGCAATATTGAAATTGGTAGAGTTTTACTAAGACCAGTTCTCATTTAGTCATTCCTAGGATTAGTTTAGTATCACCTCCTTAAACCCCTCAACTTTTGTTTTTTTTGAAACATCAAGTAAAGTTAGGAGAATTCACTTTCCTCATTGAAAAGTAGTTGCAAGAACAAGCTTTCTTAGAAAGTACGTAAGGCCCCTTGTAAAATAGCAAACACAATGACCATTGGTGCTTATCCACGAGTAGAGAACCTACATAACAGAACCTTGGAGTTTCTCTGATTGATTCTTATGTGAAATCTTTAGCATTCGGGGAGTTTTATTCAAGAGGGGATAAGATACATCTGGGAATTTTATTATATGTTTGGTCGTGTACTAGGGTAAACGTACAAAGTTGGGTCCCAATCTCATGGAAGTCCGTGGGTTGGGAAATGAGCCCGCTAGAAACGGGTGCCCAATTTTTACAAATCAGGCACCTGTTTAGCTTCGAGTGCCCGAGCCACCAAAAAACGGGCATCCATTTAGCAACGGGTGCCCGAAGCTAAACGGACGCCCGTTTTTGAAATGTATTTATTTATTTTTTTAAACCATTTTACTATTTGAAAAATGGGCGTGCGTTTCTGAGGAGCACGGGTACCCCTTTTTTTCACCTCAACTGACCCCCTGACCATTTTTACCTCCTTCCAGGTATTTATTTTTATTTTTTATATTCTATTTTATTTATTTTTATTGCTTTTCATAAAAAAATGTTAATGTATTGTTATTTTTTAATTTTTATGTTTTAAAGTTTGAAAATCATCTTTTATTTCATGTTTAAAATAGTTTTTAGTTTTCAAATATTGCAAAAAACATGAATAGTAAAAACAATAGGAAAAAACCAAAAAACATGAATAGTATTTAAACCGTAGGAAAAAAACAAAAAACAAAAACGTAAACGAACAATAAACATTAGACGCAAAAAATAGACAATAAACCCTGAACAGAAAAATGAACAATAAACATTAGACGCAAAAAATAGACAATAAACCCTGAACAGAAAAATGAACAATAAACATTAGACACAAAAAACAGACAATAAACCCTGAACAGAAAAATGAACACTAAACCCTAAATAGAAAAAAATGAACAAGTCCGAGGAGAAATTTGACTATCTTGGTTGATTAACCCTAAACCCTAAATTGTAATGCTTCAAAGCTAAAGAGATCATGGGGAACTTCCAATATTTTCTTAGTCTTCTGTCTGGGAGGTGATCACTTGTACTATGTGAATACTTGCCTCGAGATGTGAAACATCGAATATCACTGAAGGCCTAATTCCACTTCACGCATACAAATGATTTAATCTTGTTTGTTTACGCAATCCACACTCAGGTCGTCCTGGTTCAATTATACCTTGACGCTTGTGCTATCTTGCAAAATCAAACATCATGTAAATTTTTCTCAGGTCATTATGGTTCAATTATACCATTGTGCTTGTATAAATTTTCAACATATCCTCAACAAATCAATGCTCAATGATGATACCTACAACGAAAGCAAACAACATATGGTTGTATCGGGATGGCAAATACAGAATGAGGATGCTACCAAAAACATAGTTGCATATCATTTTAACATAGTTGCATATCATTTTACAATAAGTTACATAGTTGCATATCATTTTACAATTAGTTACAATTAGTTGCATATCATTTTCCAATTAGTTGCATATCATTTTACACTCATGGTCAAAACTGAACTAAAGAAACTATTAGATGTCGGATTCATCCGACCCATTGACTATGCAGAATGGATTTCCAACATCATTCCAGTATCAAAACCAGATGGTAGTATCAGAATATGCATTGACTTCAGAGATGTCAACAAAGCTTGTCCAAAAGATGACTTTCCTCTACCCAGCATCGACATAATTGTAGATCTCACAGCAGGCCATGCAATGCTCTCACTAATGGATAGTTTCTCAGGCTATAATCAAATCAAAATAGCCCTAGAAGATCAAGATAAAACCGTGCTCACCTATCCTTGGGGAACGTACTGTTGGAATGTTATGCCTTTTGGCTTAAAGAATGCAGGGGCCACTTATCAAAGAGCAATGACAACAATCTTTCATGATATGATGCACACATTTATGGAAGATTACATGGATGATTTACTAGCTATGTCATTCACCAAAGTAGAACATCTAAGCATCTTAACAAAGATTTTTGATCGAGTGGAGAGATTCCAAGTCAGGCTCAACCCTAAGAAGTGTGTCTTCAGGGTTACATTAGGCAAGTTACTAGGCTACATAGTCTCAGCTAAAGGTATCGAAGTAGATCCAGCAAAGGTACAAGCCATTATGGAAATGCCACCACCAAAGAATATCAGTCAACTCAGATCTCTACAAGGATGACTTCAATCAATCAAGCGATTCATCGCTCAGCTAGTAGATAAAAGTCTACCATTTAACCATTTACTACACAAAAATGTACCATTCAGATGGGAGACCAAGTGTGCAGAATCTTTTTACCAAATCAAACAGGACCTAATGAATCCACCAGTTCTAGTACCACCAGTCGCAGGAAAGCCACTTATCCTATGTATCTCAACAACAAATATATCGCTGGGGGCATTATTGGCACAAGAAGATCAACAAGGGAAAGAACGAGCCATATACTATATCAGTAGGACATTGAATGGCTATGAACTCAACTATACATTCATTGAAAAGGCTTGCCTAATAGTGGTCTTTGCATCTCAGAAGTTCTGACATTATATGCTAGCACACACCATTAAGCTAGTCGCAAAAATTGATCCTCTCAAATATCTACTCAGCAAGGCAGCTCTTACAGGTCGATTGGCTAAATGGGTCATGATTCTCAGTGAATTCGACATTCAATACATAGAAAGACGAGCCATCAAAGGACAAGCAATTGTAGATCAGTTGGTTGAAGCATCGCTACCAGCAAAACAAACCATGGAGATTGAATTTCCAAACAGGGACGTTCTTGCTCTTTCTACCAAACAATGGACCCTATACTTTGACGGATCCTACACACAACATGGTTCAGGTGCTGGCATTCTATTCATCACTCCTAAAGGACACACTATACCAAGATCATATAGGCTTATGTTCCCATGCACAAATAATGTGGTTGAATATAAGGCATTGGTTATAGGCATCAAAATGGCCATAGAATGGAAAATCATAGAGTTAAAGGTCTACGGAGACTCACAACTAGTCATCAATCAAATCAACAATGACTATCAGACAAAGGATGACAAGCTACTACCCTACAAGCAAATGGTGGATGACTTCATATAGTATTTTGTGCACATCACCTTCGAGCAAATACCAAGGTTGAACAACAAAGCAGCCAATGCAATGGCTACTGTCGCTTCATTACTACAAATTCCAGAGCAACAGAGTCGTTACGAGTTCCTGGTAGAGCAACTGTTCTCCCCAGCTTATGACCACTCTGAATCCCATGTTATCTATGCCTTGACTGGTTCAGATTCTCTATTATATTGACCAATATACAACTACCTCAAGAACAATATCTTACCAATTGACCAATCCCATAACCAAAAATGTAACTTTATCCGACAAGCTGCCCGTTATACCCTTACTGCTGATACTTTGTATTGTCGAGGTCTAGATGGTACTCTTCTTCGTTGCCTTGATCATAATGATTCGGATTCCACTTTACACGAGCTTCACGAAGGTATTTGTGGCACACATTCAAGTGGTACTACTCTTGCTAAAAAACTTCTAAGGATGGGATACTACTAGCCTACAATGGAGAAAGACTCATATCACTTCGCCAAGAAATGTCCTAATTGCCAGATCCATGGTAATCTGATACATGCACCAACATAGGAACTACAACCATTTACAACATTTGGCCCTTTTGTCAATGGGGACTAGACTTAGTTGGCAAAATTCATCCTTCATCTTCAAATGGACACAAGTTTATTATAACGGCAACAGAATACTTTACCAAATGGATAGAAGCAGTTCCCATGACCATAGTGACTGGGAAACAAATTGCCTCTTTTATCTTAAATTATCTGATTTGCGGATATGGTATTCCAAGTTCAATCATCGCAGATAATGGACGGCCTTTCAAAAACCAAGATGTACAAGAACTATGTGAAAAATTTAAAATCCAACATCGGTTCTCTACAATACTAAAAATCCTAAAGAAAATAGTGAATGATGCAGGCAAAGATTGGCACGTCCAACTCAATCTAGCACTTTGGGCATACAGAACCAGCATCCACACACCTACAGGAGCAACACCATACTCATTAGTATATGGATCAAAGGCCATTTTACCCCTGGAAGTAGAAATCCTATCTCTCAAAGTCTCTTTGAAAGGTTTAATCCTAGATGAAGAGTATTGAGTTAACCGACTGCAAGAACTCAAACTATTAGATGAAAGACATCAGCATGCTTACACTCATCTCAAAGCATATCAACAATGCATGTGCAGGAGCTATAATCACAAGATCATCCCTCGCAACTTCAAAATTGGTGACCTAGTCCTCAAAGAAAATCCAAGAAATCAGCAAGATCAAGAAAAGAAAGGGAAATTTGAACCTAACTGGTTGGGTCCCTATGTCATCATATCAGTCTATGGGTCAGGGGCCTATCAACTAACAACTTCAGAAGGAGATGTGCTTGATGAACCAACTAACAGCATCCATCTAAAGAAGTACTACACTTAAGTAGCCTAGTGCACGGAAAAAGCCAAAACAAGAAAAAAAATCAAAAAATTCCAGAAAAAGCAAAAACAAAAAAATAAAGTACAATAAAAACAAATGGTGAAAACCTAGTAAACAAGAACTCTTGTGAAAGAACGGATCCTTTATCTATCTCCATACCATTTTATCCGTATCCTTAAAAACAATATTGGCCATCGCCCGACACTTAGCACATATACATTCAGGACATACTTAGTGTAGTCGCTATCCTGGTTTATCCATATATATCCTCTTACCACATTCCACCATGGCTTGGAAATCACTGTACATATTCACATCAAGAGGCACACTAAGCTAGGGGCATTAAAATCGTCAAAACTTGCGAACATTCAAGATGTCAAAACTAGAAGCAAAACTCCACAGTATGGCATCCAACAAAGCAAAACTACGCTTCGTCACAAAACAAAATAAAAAATTCACAGGAATACCAAGGATGGATGATTTTTTGAAGTACTGAATGTTGCATTATCACATAAAAATCTTGACTATTTTTGCATTTTGAACTTTTTTTAAAAAATTATTGGATTCTCTTCCTTTTCTCACTAAATGCTTCAAAGCTAAAGAGATCATGGGGAACTTCCAATATTTTCTTAGTCTTCTATCTGGAAGGCGATCACTTGTACTATGTGAATACTTGCCTCGAGATGTGAAACATCGAATATCACTGAAGACCTGATTCCACTTCACGCATACAAATGATTTAATCTTGTCTATTTACGCAATCCGCACTCAGGCCATCTTGGTTCAATTATACCTTGACACTTGTGCTATCTTGCAAAATCAAACATCATGTAAATTTTTCTCAGGTCATTATGGTTCAATTATACCATTGTGCTTGTATAAATTTTCAACATATCCTCAACAAATCAATGCTTAATGATGATACCTACAATGAAAGCAAACAACATATGGTTGTATCGAGATGGCAAATACAGAATGAGGATGCTACCAAAAACATAGTTGCATATCATTTTAACATAGTTGCATATCATTTTACAATAAGTTACATAGTTGCATATCATTTTACAATTAGTTACAATTAGTTGCATATCATTTTCCAATTAGTTGCATATCATTTTACACTTGATTACATATCATTATCATACAGATACATTTCACAGCATATAAAATCATACATCTCATTTTCAAGATACATCTCACAAACATATTAAAAGCATACATCCTGCATCATACATTATATCATATATTTAAGCATTGCATCATCGTCACATAAAGCAAAGAACACATAAGCACATACATCCATATAACACACCACATGATCAAAGATAATGATGTCGTATATATATATATATATATATATATATATATATATATATATATATCTCCAAAAATGATCCAAATGTACAAAATCTATCATCTTTGTGTCCAGTACAAAGAATACAATGATAAAAAATACAACAGAGACCATGTCTCTCAAGTATGGCTATCCCCTGACGGAGATGGTCTGGCTCTAGATGTCCCCACCCCTAGATCTCCAAGGGGATCCTGTCTCGATGGCCCTGTCACACCTCGGCTCTCAGACCGCGACCCAGTATCTCAAGATCGACTGGATCTCGACTATGTGAAGCTCTATACTCAGCAATCCCTGGGTACCGTAGCCTCATAGTGCCGACGGTAGTACTCCACCTCCTGAGCTCTCAATGATAGCTCTCTCAAGGTGTCTCTCATCGGACCACCTGTCGTTGCTCTCTGAACGCTAGCTGCAAGCTCCTCCGCTTGCCCCCTCTGCTCTATCTCTGTGTCCCGCTCAGTGGTCAACTGCACAATCTGTCGTTGATATGTAAAAACATGTGCCTGTAGCTGCTATATAGTCACCTGCAGGGTCTGAATCTGTGCATCCTCAACATGAGTGGGGATCCAAACCCATAGTGGTACCTGCATAGGGACATCCCCTCTAACTCTGCCTATCCTCGGTGCTGGAGGTGGGAGCACATCCATCCTCCTCCTCTGCGCTGGCCGTATCACCTCGTTAGTACCCCCCACTACAGCTAGAACCTCCCCCACCCTCCCCTCTCCACCGGCTCCAATAGCCAATCCACCTCTCCCCCTGTCTATCACTGCCCGTCTGACTGCTCTCTCCAAACCTCTATCTCCTTGCCTCCCTCTATCTCCCCTCCTCCCTCTAACTCCTCTCCCTCGTCATCCTCCTCCACCATCTCCATCATCCTCATCATCTCCCTCTACCTCCTCATCATCATCATCAAATGCCAGCCGCATCTCCTCGGGATCTGATATCCTAGCCACTGCCCATATCTAGCCCGCCAAACTGACAAACTCCTCCACCACCACTGCACTATCAATGGTCAGGCCCCAATCTGATATGTCCTGCCTCCACCATGCATATAAATAGGCCCCCTAAGGTATACCCTGCTATCGACCAAAGTGTCGCAAAACTCTGGTCACTACAAACCTCTCAATAACAAATGGGATCCTCCCAATCAGGTATCTCGTCATAAACATGTAGGGCATCTCCAGCACGTCCTCCGCCCACACCTCACACCCTGATACGGTCGCCATGTGGTCGTATCAATGTCATCCAAAACTCTCCTCCAATGCTCTAGTTTTCCTAGCTTCCGCTGGACAACTAGAAACATGTATCCATAAGCATAGGCACGTTCAACAGGCCTATCTCTATCTGCTAATGGCCTAGCAGCTGGAATATGCTCCCAGCACCATACCTGTAAGAGCATCACGGCAGCTGACAAACTGTCGTAACCTAGGTATACCACCTCGTGTAGGTCCCTGTACAGATGGGCAAGCATAGCCGATCCCCATGCAAACCTGTGGCCCTGTGTAACCATGTCCTCTAACACTAGCCCCCATCCCACAAAGAATCCCTTTGACCTACAATCAGGACAAAGAAATCCATCGGTAAACCCTGCTAGTACTGATGGAAGCGGTGCATAATCCAGGTCTAGGAACTCCTGCCACAGGATCTCGTATCCACATACTGTCTCATCATGAAAAATATGGTGAAATGCCTCTATGTCACCCTCCTCTGACTGCTCATATGGTAGTAGTGCACCTACTACTAGTATGCGCAGAATCCTGTAACAGTCCTCTAGTGTGACTGTCATCTCACCTGTGGCAAAGTGGAAGGTGTTCGTGTCACTGTGCCACCTCTCTGCGAGCACTGTAAGTAGCCCCCGGTTCATAGTGAACCGAGGCATATCCAACAGGGATGTCAACCCGCATCTCTCAATAATATCCAGGTCGGCCTGTGTCAACCGTGGTATTAGAGTCCAAGGCCTAGGAAATCGATCACACGACTGCACCACGCCCAATCGCTCCTGTCAACCAGCAAAACAAGTCCAATATCAGTTTCCACATCAAAACAAAGATATCAAAATCAAACTCACATCAACAACATGAAACAATTTGCTCATCTACATCAAGTTCAAAATCCTATCATTTCATATCAACTTGTAAAACAACTCAAGTTATCAAAAACCATATCAAAACTTGTAACACAACTCAAGTCTCCAAATCACATAAACTTGTAAAACAACTCAAGTTTCCCACCCATATCAACTTGTAAAATAACTCAAGTTTCCAACCCATATTAGCTTGTAACACAAATCAGGCTTCACACATTGAACTTGAAATAAAGTGCAAAAACAAATCATGCTTTGATCACAGCAACATATTACTATCTATGCATAACTTGAAATATCACAAATGAAAACAAGTTATATCGACAACCATATTGGACAAATCCATAAAAACCATGACAGCAAGACACAACAATTTCACCATTCCCCCCATTGCACAAATTTTTTTTTAAATGTGCTAAAACAGATTCTCGCTGTGCTAAATCTACCCATGCGCTAGGCTATTTTTCCCATGCGCTAATCTATTTACCCTATGCGCTAGACTGACTCTACGCACTAGTCTTTTTCCCCCATGCGCCACCTAGCCTACCCTGTGCGCTAAAACCTATTTATGTGCTAAGCTATACCTCGCTGATGCTACCTATTTCACCCTATGTGCTAGGTCTACCCTACGTGCTAAAACCCATTACCCATGCGAACCCCTGTGACCCCTATGCGCTAGGTCTACCCTACGCGCTACCCTGTTGACCTGACGTGCTACCATACATTTGGCATGCACTATTTTCACTCCCTGCACTAACCTAGTCTTTCTATGCACTACACTATTTTGTTTTGGACGGAGTCCTAAAATTAAGCTTCATGCGCTACCTAAATTTTCGTATACGCTAAATTGCAACTTTGACGCACTAAAACGCTAAAACTGAATTTCAAAAATCAAAAAATGACCAAAAACAACAAAATAAAAATTCAAAAAAGGGTCAAAAGTGTTGACTTACTAGTGGTCCATATGCGGCAGGTCTCCGGTACCTCTGAACACGCTCAAAATGATGCCTGGAATACGGAATAGGCATTTTGACTTCTCTCCAAATTCTCTTTCTCCAAAGTCAACAATGCACAAATGAATCCAATCAAAGCCCTTTTCCCCTTTTATAGGAGGAAAATGAAATTAGGGTTAGGGAACCGAGCATGTAATTTGCTCGCGATCTCCCTTATACCCTACAAAATATAAATTATCGGGAGATGAATCAATTTAAACATTTCACATAGACAAAATCATACACACCACACACAAATCATCAAATCCAATCAAAATTTTCAAAATATTGATTCATCCCCCGATGGGGCATCATGCATCAAATCAAATCTGGGGCACGACATGAAAAATAAGAGCGACACAAATATTCCATTTTGATCATAAATCATGATAAAGCATCATTTTCTTTGAAATAACATGTGCACACACGTCACTTCAAAGAGGGGCAAAATGTAGACGTATAAAAATGACCATATTCCTAAATAAATATTTTATGTTCATTTCTCTATTTAATTAAATCCAATTTAATTAAATTACCTGTATTCCTCTATTTAATTAAGTAAATTACTCAATTAAATTCACTATACCCATTTAATGAATAAATCATTTTATTTAATTAAATCCCTTCTATCCACTTTTAATTAAATTCAAATTTAATTAAATAGTTATCCTAAATTGAATAAATCTAATTTATTTAATTTCCCCAAATTGCAGCCAAATTGAAGTAAATTCATTTTATTTCAATTAAATCCTATTATCCTTCCATCCACTTGCATTTTCCTACATCTCCCACTTGCTTCCTAAACCCCTTCCTAATTTCTTGTAGACCCTTCTAATCACTTCTAAATTAACCTAACCCATCTTCTAAACTTTGTCACATCCCTAAACAAAGGGAAGTCACTTCTCAAACCCTTAAAGTCTTTGATAACCATTAAAGGCTTCAAGTCTTCAACCACTTAATTTTCCAAAGTCTCCCAAACCATTAATGGTTAATTCAACCCTCTTACATGGTTAGAGACTTTTTGCCTAACTTAGCCTACATCCAACCCAAGGGTCTCATCAAGTCTTTAATGCTTTGACCATGATTATTTCTTAATCATTTGCACAAGAGTTTATCCTTGGATTAACTCTTAATCCAAGTGGTAAGCCTAACTTAAGCTTGACCCTTACCCTCTAGATAACCATGAGGTCTTCTCAGGCATTTAATGTCTCCAACCCCTTCTCTCAACCCAACCCTATGTTGACATTTGTCACCATTTCATTGGTACAAATTGCAAACATGGATTCCCAACTTTCAAACTCAACCCTTTCAATCCTGACCATCCATTGCCCTATTTTTGCTATAAATAGAGCTCTCATCCCTCCATTTTGATCATCCAAGTTTGTAGTATCATACTTATGCTCAAATACATTCAAGCTTTCATGTCATATATGCTCATCATTTTAGCCTCTCTTTAAAATAGAAATTAATCCAATATGCATTTTAGAGTATTTCTATTATCATTAGCTTAAATCATTAACTAATATATCATGTTAGGATAGTATTTATACTAACCTTGTCATCTTATAATCTAGTTTATTACATTTTAAGATCATGCATAGCTTGGGATGCATTTCATTCTAAAATCTATCAAAAGCATCCCTCGTTCTTGCATTTGTCATCCCTAAACCATTTTGCTCAGTGAACTGAGAGCAAAAACATTGGTTTGAGGGACCGTGTAATATAGAGAACCATGGGACCAACCTTGGGAAGTTGAGTGATACTTAATTACTCTATATCTTGCATCAAGAAGTCCTGTGGGTGTGTGAGCAAGGCTCCATAGAGCTCCGTTTTTCACATATTGAGTTCTATCGACCCGCTTTTCCCGCATACAATAATCTTTAATTAAAACCCTAAACATTGGATTAAGATTCAATAACTTGGCTATAGGATAGTGTATTTTTCCATTGGATTGGATGATAAGTATAATAATCATAGAGAAAGGAAAGGATCAAAAACCCTGTAATAATTTATTTTACAAAAGGTTTAACCAAATCTTTATTTACAAATCAAATAAACTCTAGGATTCATGAAAGTTGCACTAGAAGAGACAAGTATGGAGGTAGGTTACATCACAAATTTTTTTATCTAAGAGGGGTTTTTCTTCAGCCTAATTATGTTCATTATTAATGTAGGCTTATGAAAATGGATCTTAAGACTCCTTTTAATTATGGACATAAAAATTGTTAAGGTAGAATCAAGGTAGGGTTGTCTAAGAAATGTTTGTTGATTTCTCGAAAGGATTGAACTTAGTGACCTACTTGCCTCAAATGGAAAGCAAGAAAGTATAAATAGAAGGTGTACATCAAGAGTTTGAGGTATTGCAATCTTATTGTAGCAATATTAGTAAAGTGTTGGTTGGTTTGCAAAATGCACATGAAAATAGTAGAGTGTGTTTTGGAAGTGAATTTATTATATTATGTGAAAGCATTAATTGAAATAGTAAAATAAGAACCAAAAAGAAGGGAGAGTTGAGGGTGGTGTCTATATAGGGTAGATGAGTTATGTATTCTAATATATGACAAATTTTCTCTTGGATAGGTTTCATTATAAACCCCACTAAATTACTTAAAAATTTACATGTCTATATAAATTTATTTTGCCAAGTATATATTAAATTAAAAAGCTGATTATATATTTATATGTGTATGTATCATTTTACATTTAGAATGAATTGATTCTAATTGTTTTATGATAATTGCTTGTATTTCATTACCAAATGTTTATTCTAATTGATATAATTGATGTACATAATTAAAATATATTTTGAAAATTATTTAATATGTAAATAAAAGTTGATCTTAAGTAAATAAATTATTTAATATGATGTAATGAATTTCCTCTTAAGTATCACCATAGAAGGGTATGTGATCTTCATCTACAAAGGGAATGAAACAATCTACAATAGGATCCTCTAGGAATGGAGAGATATGAGGGTCTTCATGGATCTCTTAAAGTCTATTCCAAAGTGTGTGGGGGAAATCAATATCCAATGCAATACACATAGAATCATGATCTTGATACTAGATCAAATCACTCCTACATGGTCAATGATGTTACACCAAGATTATATATTTTCTAGTGTTTCTAGTTTAGGTATGACTCCATACATAAAAGGAAAATGATTACACCACCTAAAACTTATGAAGATACCATTTTACAAAAGAATCATAGTTATCCCTTTCTAATTTTACCACAAAAGGATGAATAGAGAAACCTATGATACCTCCTCAAATAAAACTTTAAAAAATCAATAAAATCAATACATAAAAAACATATCAAACAAATTCATCTCATGTAAGATGGTCATTTTCAAGTGCCAAGATGTCCAAGTAAATGACTAGAATGTGAAATCACAAAAAAATGGTCATTTATTCAAGCTTCAACTTAGTGTAGTACTACTAGTTGCGATCACTAAATCATCCAATGATTCTAGAAAAGAACATGACAAAGTAGTACATGTATTGACAAGTTCATAGATATAACTTATGACTTTAACTTATGATTATTTTTATGATTTTGATGGAACTTATACTAATTCATCTTTAGATGTTAAAAAGTATTGTTTGAGTTGCATGGGCATTATGATGTTTTATTTTGTAGAATTTTTCTTATACTTTGATTTAAGTGGATAATATTTCTTAAATGATGCTTATTATTACCCACCTATTAATAATATTATAGATCTATGTGAGTTTCCTTTTTTTATATTTAAGTTGCTAAATTGTATTTAAGTATAAGTTTTTTTGGAAGGTGAAATGTAAATTAAATAGTTTGTAATTGTAAATTTTCATGTTTGTAATTGTAATTGTAAATTTTCAAGTTTGTAAATTTTCATGTTTGTAATTGAAATTGTAAATTTTCATGTTTGTATATATATGCAGATTATTTTCACATGATGGATGAGTTTGAGATAGATGAGCTATTAGGTATAGTACCACCTCCACCTCCACCCCCTCCACCTCCACCAGATCAGTTGCGACAGACAATTAGGACAAATATTGATGCTTTGATTAGAGATATTCACACTATTAGGTGTGAGCCTCATCCACCCCCTCAGTTGTTATGCCTTGCAGATAGTATGCAAGGCATTGTATAGTCTGTGCAGGCATTAGATAGCCAGCTAGATAGCTATCATAGCTGGCGTGAGGGATTGCGTGCATTTTATGCAGATGGCCTCCATACAAACAAGTTAATGACTTAAAAATAACAAAAATGGATTTGAAAAAATATTTTGTGAACCCTAAGATGGGTGAAGAGATAGATTCGAAGAAGCCACGGATCTCTATTCGATGGTGTAGGCACCCGGGCATTGCTAGCCACTTTTGGGAGTGGTGGTGGATGGTCTTTGACCATCCACCACACTCCAATCATGAGGTCCCAATGTATTTTTTGAAGAAATTATGGGCGGAATTTGAATTGGCCAAAAAGCCCAATTACTTTGATATTAGATCATTTCAAGGGGTTGGAAGAGGCATGCCCTAGGATAGGCCAAGAGCAAAATTGAGCGACAGGGTTAGAAACCATGTGTGTGATGATCCATTGGTTCCTCTTTCATCACCAGTTATTCTAGCACCTACCCATCATCGAGCAGTGGATTCTGCTCTAGGTTCATTGAGTGCCCTGTCGAGCAATTTGGTACAGCAGTTGCAGGAGGTGAGGGTTGCCCCATGCTTAGCACATGTTTGCACGAGTTGTGGGGATGTATGTAGGGGTCCACAGAGTGAGGCTGCCCCTAGAGGAGATGGTGATTTTGATGATGTTGATGCTGCCCATGGTGGTTACGATGATGTTGAGGAGGCTGCACATGTTGATGCCATCTCTTCATATGTTGATCTCCTGTGGGTAGACGATGATCAGCCTAGAGAGGTACAAATTTATTTGTATAATTTATAGTGCAATATTAAATTCCTTATATATACACATATGAACCATAACATGAGTCAATTTTTCTAAACAGAGCATGGATCATACCACATCATTGAGGAAGCGACAACATGTTACCTCAATACCTAGAGATGTTGGTGCCCCATTTATGGTATGCACTTTCATCTAGATACATTGTATTGATATGTACATTTAAAATAAACAATAAATTGTTTAATGTAATGATTTACATATGATATGTTTTTTCAATTTTGTAGGGTGCTTCATGTAGCACTGAGGTGGGTAGTTCTTCACGTGACCCATGGACCACTGAGGCTCAGCCTCATATACCACTAGTATGTTTTTCATCCATTAATTTGAAGTGTTACATGCTTACTAATTTAAGTACAACTTTGATTCATGTTCGTTATTTTTTGCAATTGTAGGCTTCTGGATTGTTTGATGGCGCATCACATGTACACCTTCAACCATCAGTTACTTTGTCTGCATCACATGTATGCTTTTCTGTGATAATCTTGTAGTCTATATATATATATATATATACAAGTTTGATTCATGCTTTATATATGTTGTCCAGGTCCACACCACTACCAATATTGGTACAGCTATGGGGTTGAGCCAGATGCAACCATCGACATTATCATTTGAGGCATGATGATTACAAAAATAATTTCTAATTTGTTTATATTGTGTACCTGGCTTTTATATGGATTATCAAAATTGATGTACAATGTTTTTTTTGTAGGACTTGGCTACGACCACTTTTTTTGTTCATGATAGTGAACCTCCACGTACCAGTGAGGGCATTATAGAGCACGGTCATATTGTAATTTATTTTAAATTTTTAAGTATTTAATTACTTTATAAGTGAATTATGCAAGTAACTTATTCTCATGTAAAATCTTTTAATAATGTACAAGAGGGTGCAGACACTGATACTGCACAGGAGGGTGGAGTCACTGATACTGCACAGGAGGGTGGAGACACTGATATTGCACAAACACAGGATGGTGCATCTCAGGACCACGTGCAGCAAGATGATTCATCTCAGCCACCTTCACATGGAGTAAAGAGGACTGCAAATAAGATGCACGCGAGTTCTTAGATTGTATATTTTAGATCATGTCATGTTATTGTATTGTGGACTTTTTATGATGACACTTGTTATGTTATCCCAGGACTTGTTATTATGTGATTATATATAGGACTTGTTGGTATGTGTTATGTGATTATACATAGGACTTTTTATGATGTCATTTCCTTGCTATTATGATGTCAGGTTGTGTTATGTGATTTGGCGCACTATTGTGATTATATATGTGATACATTGTTTTGTTATTATGTTATTTGGACTTGTTTTAATGTCATTTCCTTATTAAATTATTATTTCAAGACTTGTTATTATGTCATCAGGAATTGTTATGTGATTGTATATAGGACTTTTTATTTATGACTTGTTATGTGATCTATTTATGACTTTATATATTAACATTGTGATTGATCATCTTATAGTGCAACAGTTTATAATTCAATGTGCACAAAATAAAATTAAGAATAAGATAACTAATACAATATTGTTTATGAAACCAAAATTGTATCAAATGTAGACAAATACAATGTTAAAGGGACAAAGAAAAACAATTATCATGATTAAATATTTAAAAGAGTTCACACAAGTATCGACTTATTAATTATAAATGAATCTCATAGAGGAATCCAATAGTTTGATGGAACTAAGGCTAACCAAATTATTAGGAAGCTACAAACATAGTATCAACTTTCCTCTTAAGTTGACCACAATACTTTACTAGTGTATTGATGGTTTATTAGTGCGGATAGTAGTGGTATGAACTTACAATGATAAATATAGAGTCAAGTCATATTTAAGACATAATTCTATCTTTGAGCTTACAATTAATCTATGAAGAGATTACAATAAAATAAATATATCATAAAAAATTAGAATTCAATTGTAACACAATTACAATGTGCACAAAATAACATTAAGAAGAAGATAACTAATACAATGTTGTTTATGAAACCAAAATTGTATCAAATGTAGACAAATACAATGTTAAAGGGACAAAGAAAAACAATTAACATGATTAAATATAAAAGAGTTCACACAAGTAACACAAACTTACATGCATATAAATTTGATTCAACCTAATGTACCATCTGCATCCTCTCTCTTCTGCAATGCATCTATGATTGCCTCATGCTCTTCTACTGAAAGTGTCCACAATACCTTATTAGCAGGTCTACCTTTGTATCTTTCTAATTTGATGTTTGTTGCCACCACCAAATGAGAATAGTGTATAATCTTATTTTCGGATTGGTAGTCTTCATAAGCTGGTAAGCCATTCCTTCTTGTTAAGTATTTGCGTAGCCATGTACCAACCACCACAACAGACCCAATTGGATACTGAAAAACCATCATCATCTACTTGATCACATATCAACTTTTCTTAGGTTCTACACATCTAGCTAGCCAATACTCAACCTGCTCATCATTATCCTTAGGTGCAACAACATCATACACATGTCCTATAAAACAAATTTAAGTACAATGTGTAGAAATAAAACTTGTTAGAATTTATAATTCAAATATGTAATCATAAATTATATGACAATACATGAAAATATATAACTTAAAGTTATAAACAATAAATTGAATTAAATTACCAGGTTGTATGAGGTCTGAAACACGATCATAATCTTCTGATGCAAATGCATGATCGGGGTCTTCATTTCTTCTAACATCTTCATATTGTGTCTCAGTAGGTTTTAAGGATTTGTGTTGTCATTCTTCAACCCATTCCGTCTCGCATTCTTCCCATTCACCTGCAACACAAAATTGACAAAAATATGCAAGTTCTCTAGTCCATATAGTCCAAGTGTTAGAATTAGAACTCTTAAATGAATGCCATCTAGCTGACCCATTTATTGTATCACAATCATATCTTGGAAGGATATTCTCCTCTTTAACTAGCCAGAAGAAACATCTAATTGTAGGGTTCTGACTTGATCCTGTGGATAAATTTGCACTACACCAATCTACAATTGCACTTGCATTTTTAAATTTAGCCTTTTCCTCGAATTTGAGTTGCTCTCTACATAGGGCTCTCTTAACACATGCACCGGCACCGTCATGTTCTCCTTTCCCATGTCCAACCTCAAAAAAACTCCAAATGTGTTCGATATTAGTTTTCTTATGAATCCTACTCAACCAATAAAACATTCTAGCATTCTTGAATTGCCCTGTGCAATTATCAGACCATATTAGATGTTGTCATCTGAATTTCTCTCTCCCTCAAATTCTGAAAAAAGGTCTTGAAGAAAAACTAGACAAACTCAGATGAGTGTAATTTATTATCACTCATATAGAAATGGTACTCTCTCAAAATTTTGCGATCCTCTTGTGTACTATCTGGTGCACGCCTAGAGACAATATGGACAAAAATTGATACCTGCACTGAATTGTAGTATTGTGATTGTACCTCATCTTCTGGTGCAAGTGTGTAGTTCTCTGCAAAGTCAACAACCAAAAGTATACTACCAACAGAAAATGTATCCTTACATATTCGAAACTGACCATCGAGCCATCTAGCATTTTGAGTGTGTTTAACATATTTAGGTATGATGTTACTCTTGAATTCATTCATAAATGCATGAACACTAACTTTTTCAGTGATTAGATCACATCATTTTCCAACCTTTCCATCCTTCAATGGATACTCAATAGTTTTAAATCTTTTAACATCAATTAATTGTTGTCCAAAATCATTCGAAAGATTTTCATGCAAACATTCATCCAACAATGCAAGATTGCCACATATATCACATACACCAAAAACACATGCATTGAAAAGGAAATTTTGTTCATTTAGTGGGTTGTCAAACAAACTTGAAATGAACTCCTTTATAGTTTCAAGTGGTATATTTATACCACATTCTTGGAACATTCCATTACTATGCATGGTAACACGTATATATCGAAATACATCATAATGGTAGCGAAATTGAACATGAGTTTTGCAACAACATGTGACTCTTTCCTTGTTAATTCGAACATACCAAGGTTTACACTTTTCAAAAGAATTTTGACAAATGCTAATAGTCAACACCTTATCATCCAAAAAAAATTTATACAATTCAGTTTGAGTCATGTCCAATAGGTGTTTTGGATGTGGATCATGAATTTTTGACCCAACTCTTAATTTAAGAACATCTCTAGCATTAGGTGATACTCTCGTATTATCGTGCCAGAATTTTTTGATCAAATTTTTTACTTCACCAGTAAGTTTCATATCAGACCTTGGTAGTCTACCACTAAAAGTCCACAATTTTTTTGCCGGATTACTTTCAAAATTAACTCTTCTTTTTACAACTCTTGACAAAGTTTTGTGATGAATATTAAGATATCCACTTATGTTACTCATCATTCTTTTATTAGAAGTTGTTTGACTTACTAAAGTTGTTGTTATTGTCCGTCATGCCGCATTTTTATCTTTAGAATGACTTTTCTTTCCAATTGTATCAAAGGTGCTAGCAACAGTCGATACAACTTGTTTTAAAGACTCCTCCTTCTTCTTGGGTTTGACATAAAAGCCTAACTTCTTCATCACTTTTCGCATTTTAGTCATTTTAATTAGTTGTACCATTAATTGACATTGAAACCCAAATTTGTTATTATAAAAAAAATGTCTAAACAATCTATTTGCATGTGTCCTAATCTGTCTCCATGAAACCAAGCTAGGAAGGTTGTCTAGTACATCACTTTTAATTTCAAAATTTTCATTCATTTGATTATCATTCAAACATGTTTCATTTTCAATTGGTGTTTCCATGTCTACATGCACATTATTGGTTTTAGTTGCAGGTGGATTTTCAATTTCATTTGGAGTTTCAAATTTGGTTTCAATTTCAGTTTCAAGTTGAGATCTAGTTTCAGTTGGGGTTTCAATTTGGATTTCAATTTCACTTTCAACTTGACTTCTAATTTCATTTGGGGTTTGATTTTCAATTAGAATTTCATTTAATAAGTAACCTGCTTCTACTAAATCACTAGTTTCTTCATGATAAAAAACATAGGGCTGTGAAGACATACATGTATCCAATAATGGATTAGAAGATGCACCTGAATTAAATGGTTCTATTGTGTTTCCTTCGTCAGCATTTATGGTCTCATTGATGTTCTCCTCTTCTAAAATGATTGTGGAACTTGAAGCTCCTTGTCTCATTCTTGATCTTCTCCCTCGTTGATGCATTGCCTCCTTCTCCCTATTTGCTACAATCTCCTTAGTTGTCAAAACCTTCCTTTGCCTCTTCCTACGTTGAATTGATCCCATGGCTACACCAAAATTTGAATTAGAATCAATCTCCTTACCAAATCGACAATAAGACAAACAAAGAGAATGATTAATCAAAACATTCTCTTTACAGATCGTACCTGTCAGCCAATGATTGAAAAATCATTCAATCATTGGGATTTGTGCTTGTGGGCCAAAGCCTGGCCCAATGGATCTTTTCAGAAATGGGTGCCCATTTTGCTTTCGATGGTACAGAGTGAAACGAGCGCCCGTTTTTTTAATTTAAAAAACAGGCGCCCGTTTTTTAAAATTAGGGGCAGGAAACATTCCTTAGCTTTGTTTTTTGCTTCGGGATAGGCTTGGTCTCACCAAACCTATGCTTGGACCTCCAAACAAATGACTAAGGTAAAACAACATCAGATTTCTACCTTGGCCTAATTTTTTGAGGGCCTTTCTGATTGAATTTTTTGACAAAACAAAAACCCATTAGATTTTTCAGCATCCTAATTTCAGAAATGTAAATTTTATAGTGATAAGATTACATTTACTATTTTTATATTATTTATTAATCAAAAGTGGAACCTAAACCTAAAATACCAAGGTTCACTAAAACTTTAATAACTTTTTGGTTTTTAGGATTTTAGAAAAATAAATTATATGGCATCAATCTACATACAATAATTTTGAATATTAAAAAAAAAAATTGAAAAATATGAAATTTTCATCAAATTATGGTAGTCGTACACCCAATGTTTTGAAAATATACTTTATTGTCAGTTAAAAATTAATAAAAAAAATATATTCAACAAAAAAATAAGAAAAAATATTCTCATCAATATTTGGTGTCTTAGGTATCATTTCCCAGAAGGATTTACAAAAATTCATTTATTTGCATCAAAAAAGGGTGGTCGTACACATGCATGGTATGGTCCTGAAACGGGCATTTTGAAAAACTAGTTTTTAAACATGCCTACTAAAAAGGGATTTCTACCATGTGGGTATTTAAATAAATTACATATTTGAAAAGTAGGCTCTGAGCACTACATTTTCTATTATTGAAGTTTTTTGAGATTCAATCTCTAAGTGCATCAAATTTTGACATCAATCGACATAAAATTTGAAAAACAGAGAAAACAATTCCACTTTTTGCCCAAAAGTGGGACTCAACTTCTTGCAGCCACCCACCACATTTGTTTCGATCTCTATCCTTCTATCAAGGATTGTACATAATACATCAAACACCTTTTCTTGAATAGGATGGATGGAGCCCTCAACTCAGTTGCATCTATTATTCATGTCTTCGAAAAGAACTTCCTTCATTTGGAGCAAAGTTGACCATTGCAGAAGGTTATGAGTTCCTCCATCCATTATCTTCTCTTGTGCTAAAACCTATCTTGGCGTCCTTCTTATCACTTGTAAGATCGAGATGCCAATGTCTCTAGTTTGAGTGAATGCATCTATAGTTATCAATAGATTATAAATGATCTCAAGGACTTGGATAGCTCGATGGACTATCTTCATCATTCTTGTTACAAATTCAATGGCTACCTTGTAAGATTCATCAATCCAATAACTCATGAGTTGGGCTAAGTTCTTCATCCTTTCTACCTCATTTATTGATTCAGGAGGAAGTGCATGCAAAGGTGATATTGCTAGATCCTGTCACCTTAATGGTTGATTAAGGTGGCTAAAATAATTCCTCCAAGTGCTAACCTCCCTTTCTAACCTCTTATTCTTTTCCATTTCTTCTTTGAGTTTATCATTAAGTGCTCTCACTAAATCAGTTGCTTCTTCCATGGCCTGCTCGAAGGTAATTGGACCAAGATCAAATGTTTCTAAATCATATTCCTCTCCCATAATCGCATCTTCATACTTGTCCGCTATTGGTGTGGTTACCTGTACCTTCATGGATCCTACATCATCTCTAATTACCTTTGACATCATTGTAGACTTCTTCTTTTTGATTTATTCTTGGGAGTTTCCTATGAAACTTTCCAAATTAAATACTTGTTCTTCCTCTTCAACTACAACTACCCTCGTCGGTCTTTCTTTTAGCCAATCTGGAATAGAAGACTTTCTTTCCCTTATCTGTATTTCCTTAGGCAGAGGTCTATCATCTCTGAAAGGAGATGTTGCTTCACCATCATTCTTTTCTTCTTGTTGTTCATTAGCACCAACCATGAGAGGAAGAGATTGACTTGATGAGTGCTAAGGTGTTCATCCTTTTCCTTGTTTATCATTTTGTACCATGGATTCCATAGACTCATCAATTTCATACACTATCTCTCTTTGATCCTCTCCTTGAATTATCTCTTTTTCACGTCTAGAAGAAGTACTCAGTGGATGATCAAGATTCACCTTTTGTTTCTTCTTGGAGGGTTCTCTCTTCTCAAGTCATTCTTTTCTCTTTGACCCTTTGGAATGAGAAGTATTTTCACTCATGCTTCTCCTTCTTTTGGTCTTGTTTCTAGGGTGAATGTCATGGCTATATTCTACTCCTTCAATTTTTGATGTTGTATGTCCACCCATCTGCAAGTGCAATTTAAAATAGGGTCCATCAATGCTCTTAGGTCTGCAACTTCTTTCTCATTCCAATCTATCTTCATTTCTTTATCTTCCTTCTCATAGGGTGATTGGAGATATCTACCACTGTTCTGGGCTTGATCGGCTACTCTATAAACTTTACATTTCTTGATAAGATCCAAGGGTAATCTAGAATGCATCTTTCTTTTCACCTCCACATCATCTTGAACATTCATCCAGAAGTCCTCTGCTTGAAACTCATGTCTGTACTTCTTCCCAACTGTCTCTTCCGTATGACCATGAGGATCAAAATTCTCTCTTGAGGCAAAGGATGTGAATGAATACAAAGATAATTCCTTTTCTACATCTTTGGTGGCCTGAGAATTAGGACACACTTTAATTAAATTTCCCAGTAAAATAGGTATGGGGTTACCATTTCCATGCTTATGTCTTGATGCTTTAGCATAAGCTGCCAACTATCTAGTCACTTCAAGTAATATTATTCTATCTGTAGGATACCTTGGCAACATATAGGGAGGCGAAGGGAATCCATGGAACTTGATGTACGTGAATTTTGGAAATTGAATGAACCAGGTACCATGTTTCTTCACAAGCTCTTGTGCTTCCGGAGACAGTCGATGGTGAATCCCCCCTTGCAATGTCCTAGTGTTATACATTGTGAAGGTGTCATTGACTAGCTTGTAGTCATTCTTAGGTGGATGATGTAGTTGAACATAAGAATCACATGCTCTTATCTCTCATGTACCTCTCCCAACAACTCCTCTATGTGGTATCCCTGCATACTCAAAACTTCTGACTAAGGAATATATAACATATGAACTCATGTGGAATGACTTAGTAGGGACTAGCCTCCTCAAATGCATGTCTAGGTTGTTGCTAATGATTCTAGCCCAATTGAGCATTCCTTTTCCTTGGACGATCACTTGAATAAAGAAGAACATCCACTTGTTGAAGAAGAAGGCCTGAGAAGCACCTATAACCCGATTGAGCATGGTCATCAAGTCCATGAATTCCTCTTGTAAATCAGTTCTATGTGGCATATTAGGTATCTTGTTCAAGTGAGGCCTACTCTTGAGTAACCAATTCTTATTGATAAAGTTTAGACAAGTATCAGGATCATCTTCATAGATAGACCTAGCTCCTTCCAAGCTCTTATAGATCATATCTCTCAGCTTCGGGAGATGGAAGGCTTCACTTATAGCTTCTTTAGAAAGATAGGCTAGGATAGTTCCATCCTCGACTGTTATTGTCCTTGAATGTGAATAATAGTGTCGGGCACATTCAATCATCAGCTCGTGACATTTGACTGTGCGAGGGAAGCCTGTGGCCTTGATGATGCCACTCTCAATTATCTTCTTGGCTATGGATGATGGGTTGCTGATGTAGGGTGCTTCTCGAAACTTATTCACATTGAAGTTCCCTAAGTTGGTGTCTCCGATATTGATCCATTTAGACATGATCCTGGTCTCCAAATCATCTTCTTTCGATCCTCTTTGATGAGAGCCTGCAGGCTAGTAGATCCACTCGCCTTGGGGTCGCCATTTTCTACCTATAAAAAGATGCTTAAGTTAGGTTTAAGTGTAGAATATTAGCTAGGTGATTTGAGATTCCTTAAAAGACAAAACTTTAAAATTAAGAATTTCCAAACTAAGCATCACCTAGAAATTAAACTAGATATAGAAGACCTAACCTTAAGAAAATTTAAAATGGAAACTTGGATCAGATCTTCAATACCTTGCCTAAAAAATCAGATTAAACACCTTACCTTCGATTTTCACTTTTTAATTTGAAAAAGATGGATAAAAAAATGAAGCTTTATGCTGGATGAAAGGTCTTTGATCTGCATTTCAGGTTCACCCTTGATGATTTAGCCTTTAATTAGCCTTTAATCAACCTTCATGGATCAGAAATTCGCCTTCCTTTTTGCAATGTGCTCTGCTATTTCTTCTCCTAAAATTTGCTTTAGGAAAGACACAAATGAATGAATGATTAAACTTCACAAATCTCCTCCCCTTTATATGGTGAGTTCTCCATTTCCTCAAGAGGCCAACCTCTTGGAGAAAGAAATAAAATTAAAAAAATCATCTTCAAGGTGGCTGACCTAGCCATAAGATTTAAGAAAAATATATAAATGTTGGCAAAGGATAAATTTTTTAATTTTAGGACTTAAAAAATCAATTTACCCATTTGATAAGTATCGAATTTAGGCGGATTTGCATTTCTTATCCAAATGAGGTTTGATTAGCAATTGATGAGAGGGAAAATGTGTTTTGAATATGGCTTAATTTGTGAATTTCTTGAGAGGGTATAGGCAAGCCTAAAAGATATGTATGTTTTTTAATGTTTGTCATTTTCTCCATTTTTCATTATTAGTCCACCATCTTGATCCTTCTTATAATTTTTTTGCCATCATGAGTTTTTCCTTTAATTATGATGAAAAATGAGGATCTCTAAGGACTTCGCTCTGGACCCTTTGGAAGGGTCAAGAGCGATTTCCTTGATTAGGTCTCAATTGTCTCACTCCTTCACTCTGAATTACTCTTCAAGGTAACCATATGCTATTCTTAGCTCTCCCAAAGCCTGGGGATTCATTTTTAGCCTCCATCATGGGTGAATTAGGTGATCTTAAGAATTTCACTCTTGACCCTTTGGAACGGTTAGGAGTGAAATTCATCCCTTAGCTCAAAATTCTTACTTCTTGAACTCATAACCTACTCAAATGCAATCTTGTGGAAATCTTGAAGTCCATTCCACCTTGATCACTGTCCTGGCTTAACACAAATTGGGAGGAAAAATTATATATTGTGAATTTCACTATGGACCCTTTGGAAGGGTCAGGAGCGAAATTCAAGTGTTAGACTTGATATTTCATTTCCTTCACTTCAATCCATCTTGCAAGGTGAAAATTCATCACTCTTTCTCCAATCATTCCATAAGGATCAAATTTTTGGCTTCACTCAAGGAGAAAATAGGTGGTTTGAATAATTTTGCTTTGGACCCTTTGGAAGGGTCAGGAGCGAAATTCATTCCTTGCTTGTTTTCTATTATTTAGCTCCATCCTTCTCACTTTGTTCTTCCCTGACTTTCTCATTTGAATCCATCTCTCAACCTAGCAACCTCTACTTGACCCCAAAAAGGCCTGAAAGGGAAAATTCGCTAGAAATCATGGCCAGGGACAAGACCTATTAAGGATTTCGCTCTGGACCCTTTGGAAGGGTCAGGAGTGAAATCCTTGTTTTAGCTCAAAATCTACATTTTTGGTGGCCAAAATCCATTCAAGGGCAATCCTAGGGGCATCTCCCAACTTCTCTCACCTTGGTCAAGACTTGTTATGACACAAATTTTGGAAGATAGAATAGGTTTTAGGATTTTCACTCTAGACCCTTTGGAAGGGTCAGGAGCAAAATCCCTGCTCTTGAGATTATTCCTTCATTCTTCCATTTCAACACACTTCAAAGGTCAAGGAAATGTAGCTCCATTCTTCTCTAAGCCATAAAAACCAAAAGTTTGACTTGTTTTGAAAGGAAAATAGGTGATCTTAGGAATTTCGCTCTAGACCCTTTGGAAGGGTCAGGAGTGAAATCCTAGTTTTTGCTCAATTCCTTCAAATTTATTAATTACTAACAAGTCAAAGTCATGCCCAAGAACATCTCCAATCCTAATTCACCTTGACCCACACTAGACTTGGCACAAAACTGAGAGAAAAGAGTGGTTTTGTGAAATTTTGCTCTAGATCCTTTGGAAGGGTCAGGAGCGAAATTCCAACTCTAGGCTTGACTCTTCATCTTTTCAACTCCAATCTTATCTCTAAGGAAAAAATACATCAGTATTTACCTAAGGAACAAGGTTTGTAGCCTAAGCAAGGGAGCAAATGAGGTTTATTAAGAATTTTGCTCTAGACCCTTTGGAAGGAACAGGATGGAAATTCATCCTTTAGGAAAAATCTTCATCTTTAAATTCTTTCAACCACTTCTCAAGGAAAGAACATATCAATCCACCTTCAAACATTCCTTAGAAACCAACACTTGGCCAAAACAAGGGAAAAAATGAGAGTTATGGGGATTTTCGCTCTGGACCATTTGGAAGGGTCAGGAGCGAAATCCTCATTCTTGGCTTGATTTTCTACTTCATTCCTCCAATTATTCCTCAAATATAATAAATTCAACTTCCTTCCATCCTAATCAAGGCAATCCACCATAAAACTAGCTCCAGACAAGGGCAACCTAGGGCTTAAGGCAAAAAAAGAAGGTCAAATGGAGGATTTCGCTTTGGACCCTTTGGAAGGGTTGGGAGTGAAATTATCCTTCCAGGTTGATTTCCATCATTTTATTGCTTCAAACCTTATCTCCAAGGAAAATATGCATCCAAGTCCTTCAAATCATTCCTTAGAAGCTCCAAACTTGGTCAAGCTAAAGAGAAAAGTAGAGGAAATATGAACCCTTTGGAAGGGTCAAGAGCAAAATTCTTGTCTTGGTCAAAACTCCTTCATTCTTTCACATTCCATTACTACAAAAGGAAAATACAAATCATTCTCCTTCCAACTATGCCCAAGGAACAAGGTTTTTAGTGCAACCAAAAGGGAAAAAGGTCTCTTCTAAGAATTTCACTTTGGACCCTTTGGAAGGGTCAAGAGCGAAATTCTATTTTTGCTTGATTTCTTACCTCTTTCATCCAATCCATCTTCAAATTTTGGTCAAATTTTCTCTCCTCTCGCCACATCCAAGTCCATTTTCCATCCACTTGGCTCCAAAGTCTTCATTTTTAATGCCTTAGGCCAAATTGAGGGTCAAATGAGGATTTTGCTCTAGACCCTTTGGAAGGGTCAAGAGCGAAATCCTAGTTTTAGGATAGTTTTTCACCTCATTTCTCCTTTCTATGTCTTGGACACACTTTGTTATGCTTCCTTCCATCATGATCATGCAAATTTTCTCTTTAAGTCGACATATAACTCAAGGTTTTTGAAAAATAGGGTTTTACATGAATTTCACTCTGGACCCTTTGGAAGGGTCAGGAGTGAAATTCATCCTTTGGCCATGATCCTGACTTCATTTTTGTCATTTTCTCATTCAAACAAGTGTTTTTACCTTCCTTCAAGCCTAGGAATGAGCTAGCTAGGAGTTTGGGTCAAGATGGAGTGTCTTGTGGAGGAATTCGCTTTAGAACCTTTGGAAGGGTCAGGAGCGAAATCCTAGCCTTGCCATGATTTCCTCCAGGATTGACTTGACTTGACCTCCAGACTCATCCCTTGATGCATAACTTATCCATTTCCTTGCCAATTCACTCAACAATTTTTAAAATCTCCTCCCAAATTCTTAATTTTCCACTGGCTCTGTTTAATCGACCTCAACTTGACAGAAGACAAGATTTTGACTCGAAAACCAACAACCCTGAACTATCTTGACTTACAACTTTTATCCCTTTTGCACAATTTATCTATTTTCCATCTCCTGAAAGGAAAGATCCTTCTAAGATAACACTAGGGTTCAAGGTGAAGAACATATGACTTTCCCCAAGCCCAGGTAAAATCTAGCTCTGAATAAAACCCTGGATGATCTTTTCGAAGGAAACCCTAATCTACCCAGCCCATGCGACCACTAACTCACTCAAAACACCTAGCAAGTAGAGAAAAAACCTAGCTAAGGAAAACAAAACCCAAGAAGAAAGAGGGGGTCCCCATCCTGATGGGGCGATGTGTGAAATGGTCACAACATCTGGCGACACCACTAAGAATTTTCGCGAACATTTGAGAATCAATCCATCTTCAAGAATATCCAGGGAATCTCCCTCAACAAATAAAGAAGTTAAAAAGAATTTACAAGAAGAGAATTTCATATTGAGATAGAGTACTAAGTCCACAGTTATCCATGTGTGTGCAATGCGTTAATTCCTCTCAACAAGACAATCATGATCTCCAGGTTCCCTTGTGATTAGCTATGTAGTTTATCTGAACCTGATACACATCCTTGATAGAGCCTTGCTGCCAGTCAAACGTCTATAGTCCCAAAGAGGTTATCGCTGTAATCTCACGAACATTGCTCCATTGCCAGTCGGGCCTCCATAGCCTCGATGGAGTTACTTGCATATTCCCATTAGCCAATTTTGATATTTCATTTCATTTCTTTTTTTACTTTTTTATTTTTTTCTTCATTTTCTCATCATCCTCTTTTCTTTTTTTTTATTGCTTTCTCATTTTGTCAATTCCTATGACTTATAATAAATGAGGCTTACTAGGGTTTGAGAGTTGCAGTGGCACTAAAGCCAAATTTTGGATTTTTCTCTAACCACAGCTTAGCCTGAAAACCATAACGACTCGAAGATTACTAGTGTGAAAAGATATAATAACCAAAGGACACTAGTATCTCACTTCAATAAGCCAATCTTACTTCACTATAAATATAGTTCGATTCAAGATTTTATCAAAAAAGACTTATTTATATCCTAGAATACTTCATGATTAAGCAAATGAAATGAACAATCCAGTGAGATGTCAGAGTGCCTTATAACAAAAATCGCCCTTTTAGATGGATACCCCTCAAAACAAGAAAACTGACCAAACTAAGACACAAAAACCACCTAAACTAAGACCAAAATGAAGACCAAAGAAAGCCCAAAACACACCACACACCAACCCAAGCAAACCAAACTCAAAAGGAATCTAGGCTAAGTATATAGAAAGGTAGATCTCATAAACTTTAGGACTCGAAATAATGCTTGAGATACCTCCCATTGATAGGTAATGGGATATCTTCCCCTGTTAAGGTCTTCAACTTGAATGCGTTATCTCCTAGTATCTCAGAGATCTGATAAGGGCCCTTCCATAGTTTATCAAATTTATAGTGCCCACCTTTCTTTTTGTGTGCTTTATCCCAGTACAGGACAAGATCTGAGATCCTAAATGCTTTGATTCATGCCTATCTATCAAACCATCTTTTGAAAACCCCTTGATACTTCAAAAAATTCTCTAAACCTTTATCTCTCTTTTCTTCAAGATTCAAGAGTTGTGTCAGCCGATCTTGCACAACGTCGGTTTCTTCCATGTATTCTTGGATAAACCTTAATGTTGGGATTCTCAACTGCATTGGGAATACTGGTTCTTGACCATAAACTAGGAAGCAAGGAGAAATCTCTAATGTGGTTTTGGTCCTGATCCGATCTACCCAAAGGGAAAATCTTAGTTGGGTATGCCATTCTCTTGGACTTCTCTCAAGCAATTTCTTTATTACAATGAGCAGGTTTTTATTTGTAGATTACCCTGAGGATAATAATTGGATGAGAATTTAAGGGTTATACCATATTCAAAAGCTCAATTTCAAAATCTTAATGATGTGAAGGCAGAACCATTATCACAAACCAATGCGTAAGGACAACCAAACCTTGTAATAATGTTTTCCTCAAAGAATTTAATCACAGCCTCAGTAGTGCATACCTTAAGAGCTTGAGCCTCAGACCATCTAGTACAATAGTCAATTGGAGTGATGATATACATGTGCTACGCCGATGATGAAGGGTTGATCACACCAATAAAATCCATTCCCCATTTCACAAATGGTCTTGCTTCGATCACTGGATTGAGTGGCATGGCAAGATTCCTTTCTTAAAGTGGTGACCTGAAAAATATGACAAGTCTTGACATGATCAAATGTATCCTTGAATAGTGTGGGCCAATAATATCCCTCTCAGAATTTGTTGGGTTGTGGCTAGGTTAGCACCATGCCCTGTACCGAACTTCGAGTGAAAGTGTTCAATTATTTGTTTTGCTTCAATTATTTATTTCACTTCTTCCCTATCAACGCACCTTAGATATACTCCTTCATGATTTCTTCAATATCAGATGAAACCTTGAACCATATAATGCTAACACTTTAACCACAATGCTCTCTTCTAAGCAGGTGTCATATGAGTGGGGCACTTCTGATTGAGCAAGTAAGTCACAATTTCCTTATACCATTAATATGGGGTGACGTCATCCAATTCATATACCTACTGAACCAACCGAGGCCCGTCAACTACTAGTGTCTATGTTAGGGCTTGTCCTTGAACAAGTTTCATGGGTTGTATTTCAATATCAAATCCTTGGATGATGGCGACCCACTTAACTCTTCTCTCTCCTAATTCATTTTGCATGAGGAGGGTTTTCACGGCTGCATCCAGTACAATTGCATATACTTTGGCCCTCAAAAGATAATGTCTGAAGTTTTTGATGGCTTTAACCAACACATAGGCCTCTTTTTCAATATTAGGGTATCTGAGCTCTGCATCCTTCAACGGGGTGCTCATGAATGCAATCGGGCTCTCGACTCTTTCTTCACTCCTTTGTGTGAGAATATCCGCACAAGCATATTTAGAGGCAAATGAATACAGGTAGAAGGGCTTCATGTAGTCAAGACTAATCAGTACTGGAGCCTCTGCAATCATTGACTTTATTTCCTTGAATGCTCTCTTCACTGGTGCTTTCCATTCTATCTTGACATCTTTCTTTAACATCTCATTCAATGGTCTAACTATCTCGATAAATCCTATGATAAATTTTCTAACAAAATTGATCTTGCCAAAGAATAATTTAATCTCTTTCTTGTTGGCTGGTAGGTTAATGGTTGATATAGCCTTTAATCTATCAGGATCAATAGAAGTACCCTTTTTCTGATATGACATGGCCTAGCAATTTTCCTTCCATTACTCCAAATAGGCATTTTTTTAGGATTGAGGGAAACACCATATCTTTTACATCTCTAGTAAACCTTTCTTAAATCATCCACATGATCTTCCCTTCTCCTAGAGAAGACTGTGATATCATCCATGTATATGATAATGCATTTCCCTATCAAGTCCCTGAAAGAAATATCCATATCCCTCTGAAACATGGTGTCGGCATTGATGAGTCCAAAAGGCATTCTTTTATATGCAAACATTCCCCACTTGGTAGTGAAAGTGGTCTTCAATTGATCCTCAGGTTCTACTAACACTTAATTATAACCCGAATACCCATCCAGAAACGACATCATTTGTGATCCATTAACAATTTGTAACACTTCATCTAGTGATGGTAGTGGATAATTATCCTTCTCTGAAGCTCGGTTGAGATTTCTGAGGTCAACACATAGTCTGATCTTTCCATTCTTTTTCTTGACAGGGACCAGGTTGGTGACCCACGTTGAATGTCTTACTAGAAAGATGATTTTGGCTGAGAGCAACTTTTTAACCTCTTGATATATCAATGGTTCCAATAAGGGATTAACCAGCCTTTGTATTTGTCCAAATGGTTTGCTTCCTGGTTTCAAAGGGATTGTATGAGTGATGATTATAGTGTCATAAGTTTTGAGATCTTCATAGCTCCAAGCAATGACATCTGGGAAATCCCTCACTTTTTTCAATATACCATCTCTCTCTTGTGAAGTATAGGTCTTTCCGTTGAATACATTTTTAATTTGTTTGTCATCACCAACATTGATGGTGTCACATGCATTTCCTTCCATGCTATGGACTTTCACCTCCCTTAATTTGTTAGGATCAAAGATTCTCTATAATTCTACCATTCCGTTTAGGATAGTGTTTGTTTTTAAATTCAAGACTCCTTCTGCATCCAGTTCTGCTCCTTCTACTTCCTCTTCATCGATGATTTGGGTTAAGAATACATTTGTGTTAGTCAAGAAATCCAATATGTGTTTGTCATCTTCAAAGACCTCAAAGTTGGTGATGTTATCAGGGACTGAAGGTATTGGGGTCAACTCTACTGTGAACTTCTTCAGTCCTTCCATGGCAAGTGGAACCAAAGAGTTGGTGACCTAAGCAAGAGAATTGGCTGCCTGATTCTGATGTCTATATATGGACTTAATATCGAAGGCATCAAAACTTTCAATGAGATCCCAAACTTGGTTTCGGTACCTAGTTAGCCTTTTGTCATGGCACACGTACTGCTTCCTGATTTTCCTTATTACTATTTTTGAATCTCCATATCCCTGTAGTATTTTAGCCTTTTTTATGATGGCTAGCAATAACCTATGAATCAAGGATTCATATTCGGCAACATTGTTAGTGCATGGGAATTGTAGTCTATGGGCGGCGAGGTAGGTTTCTCCTGACGAACTGATCAGTTCAAAGCGAGCTCCTGATCCTTGTTTGGGTTTAGATCCATCAAACCTTAGTGTCCAAATTAGATTCTCCTGGTCTTCTAACTCTTTGACCTCTTGCCTTTCTTCTAACATGTTTGATAGAGTTTCTTCTTCTGAGGAATTGTCAACTTTTGGGGCTTCAATTTCTTCTATAATCAATATCTATGGGACCCTCTTGTATACTTGTTGTAATGCAATCTTGCACATAGCACAAGATAATTCTAAATAGACAATATTATGTATCCTGCACCAGTTGGGGAGGAGCAAATATCGAACAAATGCTAAGCTGCCAAGTTGCATACTTGGTTGCACATTCTTGTGGATAAATTTTCTAAAGTTCTCAAACATTCCATCGTCATCTTGGTTAGATCCTTGATCAATTTCCACAATAACTTCTGTAGATTCCATCACCTCTTTTTAACTACCCCTCTCTTGCAGATCCTGTATCATTAAGACCTCTTCTACTTTAGGTTTGTATGTCCCTAGATCAGTTTCTAAGAATAGGACCTCATTATCTTCTCCATAATTGATTATCATGAGTCTCAGTCTTGGAAAACTGTTGATTTTGATATGGTTTGGAACTCCTCTCCAGGGCAACCACATATGTGCAAAGTCCGTTGATACATATCCATTCAAATTTCACGACCAATCTCTACTCAAAAGCATACCATATGTATCAGGTATATCCACGACTGATATGTCTATGAAATTTTGGACTCTTGGGTCCGCTGCCAATTGCATGTGGATATTATTCAATTTTCCCATAACTGGAACCTCTGTCTTGTCCAACTGAGTGACCTTCCTTCTGGTAGGTGTAGGAGTTATTCCTAATTTCTAACAGACGGCCAGGGGCATTACATTACTAGAAGCTCTAGAATCATATAGATAGTTGTGCAGTAGTTTTTCAAAGATTCTGACTGATAGCAGGAATGGGGTTGGCTCATCTTTTCCTTGACAAAGAATTGAGGAGTCTTCATCATGTTCTTGATTCTTTATTTCATTGACCTTTGGATTGCCATTCTTTTCTGAAGTTTCTTCCTTTGAATTTTATGCTTTCTTTGAAGACTTCCCTTTCTTTATCGCTTCCTTCTTAGTAGAAATCTATTTTTTAGGAAGGATCTGGCTTGAAGTGAGGCTTTCTTTGACGGTGGGTTGGATTTTCTTAACATCACCTCTTTTAAGTAACACTTTTCCTTCTAACATATCCTTTTTTGGCTGGAAAGGATACGGTCTAGACCATACATTTGTCCTCCTCTGACTAGTGCTTGTTATCAACTTTATCTTGAATCACAATGACAGTGGCTTGAGTATTATTGGGTGCTTCTTTGGAAGTATTTTGACTATTTGGCCTCACTGCGCTTGTGTCATTCAGGCTATTGATCACGATGTCTTTAATTTTTTATGCTTTCAACAACTCATAGAGGGGCAAGCTAATATTAACCCTTTTGATTTCTTCAAACACAAGCATAGCAAGTCTTTTTATTTCATCCCTTGGAGGAGGAGCATTCCTTTGTCTATACTCTTGTGCATTTTGCAGATAATTCAAAGTATTACTAACCTTTGGATCTGGGGGAGTAGAGAAATTGTTTGAAGGAATGGATGTTGTCAGAGGTTCCTGATTTCTCTGATTTCTTTGGTATACCCTCAGACCTATGCCTCCTGAGGATTGGTGGAATACTTATTTTATCCCTTCAACCAAGACACTATTATTCAAGGGTGGGAAATAATATTTTGAATCTTCAATAGGTTCATTTGCTAAAGCAGGTGGGAGCTGGGAACCAAGAGGTACCATCCATTAGCTAATTCCAATGGAAATCTTCCATTTTGAGCCTGGTGGTTCTCTCCTTTTGGTGAATGGTTGTAACTTTACACGACCATGGCTTGATCATACCGAGTGGTCAGGGCCATTTCATATCTTATTGTAGGAGGGTTTTTGAGTGCATCATTACTACGCATCTCCTGTTGAAATATGCTAGCAGCAATCTTGGATTCAAGACACTATAATTCAGAATGTTGGTTTGTACTGTGAAGTCTACACCAGCTGGATAAGGCTGCCTTTGCTAGAAACACTTTACAGGTAGGATTAGTTTCTTGATTTTGTAAACTTGATGGGTTTTCTAGTGGCGTCACCATATTTCCTTTATTAGGAGTCATATTCCATGTTCTCCTTTGAAAGCCTTGATTGTTGTTTCTGAAACCTTGATTATTGTTTCCTTGAAAGTTTTGATTGTTCACTTGTTGTCCCTGATTAATTATTTGCATGCTTTGCAGTTGGTTATTTTTATTCCTCTAGTGGGTCACCTCAGTCGATAACTTCTTGACTTGTTCAATCAATTCTTTCATTTCGTCTTTTTCTTCCTATGTTCTTGAAGAATTTGTTGTATTTTGCAAGTACACAGGTTGTTCTAGTGGGGTTTGTGAAAGTGCAACTCGAGGATGAAGCACCAATTGGTTTGATGGCTACATGCCAGGATATGTTGCTTACGGAATTGGATTCATGACTAGGGTTTGATGTGCTAATGCCAAACCAATTGCTTGCATTTGGTTTGGTGTTGTAGTAGGTCCCATATGAAGTAGCGACCCAGTAATATTTTTCCCCATGTGATTATTGACTTCAATAGCTTTTTCATACGCTATGTTTAAATCATTTAGGATAGGATAGGCCCTCACAAAAATGGCAGTGAGATGATCTAAGGCTCCATAATAAATCTCCCTTGGGTCAGCAATGAGATATGGATGTCGCAAAATTGTGTAAGCTCTATGAAACATATTATTAAAAGAAGTGATGGACTCATGTTCTCTCCTTCTGATTTCAACAAATTGTCTGTATAACTCAGCAAGTGTGGCCGGAATGCCAAATTTTGGAATAAATGTATATTTCATTGTGTCCCATGTCTTGATTGACCCAGTTGGTAGGAATGAACCAAAAGTATGCCTCTTCTCCTAGTGAATATGGAAAAATTCTGCAGGCCACATCCCCGTATTCAATTCGCCTATTGCAAAGAAGGTCTTCGAACATTTTGATATGATCTTCTATTGTACGATTGAAATCATTGGTGTTAAACTTGGGACAAAATTTCTCCAGATTCTTAGGCATGTCATGATATACTACAAATTCTAATGGTGATGGGTTATCGATCATCCATGTAGCATCGTTGAGTGCATAAGAAGGAGGAGAAGGAGGAGGATTGTGAGCCATCGTGCTTCTCGAAGGTTGGAAACTTGATTGAGAACTTGATGACTTGACACTATTTATTGGTTGAGAAATTACCTGGATACTTGCCTGAATTGCTACTTGTACTTATTCTTGAAGAAATGGAGCTTGTGATGGATCAGAAGTATCTTCTAACCTTGACTCAGGTTCTCTTGAAGTATTTTCTCTCTTAGCCCACTTCGATCTTGAAGCAAACTGAAGTTCAGTTAGATTTTTCATGCCTGGTGTAGACCTCAATATCCTTTCATGCTTTTTGGGTGAGAAAGAACCAATACAATCCAGCGTGAAGATCTTACTTTTGAGAATTACTATGGGTTCCTTTGGTTGCAAAGTTCTCTAGCGGTAGCTCTTTGACGTTCTTCAGCTCTACCCGCTTCTTGTTCCAAGATAATTCTAACTCTAGTATACTCAGCATCACTTCTCCTTAGGTTCCACGCTAGGTTGCCTATCTCCAAATTGGGTTGTACTACCTTGTTCGATCCTCTATGTGGCAACACAATAGTGATACATGTTCATCTCAAATTTTGCTGAATTTCTTTCGAGGTAGGATTTTCTAGATAGTATTGTTCCTCTTGATGATCAAAATTTTGTATAGAAAAGTAGGTTTGCCCTCCTTATAGTGCCAATTCTGTTGATGTGTCTTTTGTACATGACCAAACATAGAGTAAAATACCCATAGGTATTGTATCCTCTCTTTTGTACATGACCAAACAAAGAATAAAATACCTAGAGGTATCGTATCAATCGGAGAAACTCCAAGGTTATGTTATGTAGGTTATCTACTCATGGATAAGCACTAGTGGTCGTTGTGTTTGTTGTTTTACAAGGGGCCTTACGTACTTTCTAAGAAATCTTGTTCTTGCAACTACTTTTCAATGAGGAAAGTGAATTCTCCTAACTTTACTTGATGTTTCAAAAAAAACAAAAGATAAGGGGTTTAAGGAGGCGATACTAAACTAATCCTAGGAATGACTAAATGAGGACTGGTCTTAGTAAAACTCTACCAATTTCAATATTGCCAAAAGATTACAACTCTACTGGAATTGGTTCTATCTTCTAAGGGGATTCAATGATTTTCAAATCATCAATGGGATAGATATTATCACTAAGATACATATCAATATCGCCAATAATGATTTAACTCTTTAAAAATCTTAATATCTCTAGTTGACCATACAAGGCGTGCTTACAATTAGTAAGGAGCTAGTGGTTTGGACTATGAGTTTTACCAAAGATCAAACACAACATTCATCCTTCAATCTAATTCTAAAACTTAAGTACTATCTCTACTAAGAGTGATTCAAGAAGATAAACAACCATGAAGATAGCCACAAGGATTGTAATAAAACACCATAACTTCAATATTTCATTGATCTCATAGCAAAATTAAACAACAATTGTTCAACTTTCTTTCTTCACTACTCCTTTCTCTGCTGCTAACAATCTTAATCTTATTTCTCTTTTCTCTAACTCTAACCTCTTAAAATGAATTGAGTGGGGGCTTATATAGAACTCTCAAATACAATGAGCGGCCTAGATCTAAATGGTGCAGGAGCACCTAGGAATTAGGCTTATAGTATGTTCTCAATTTTGTCTTGTATTGACCTTAGCCAAGTTAGGTACTTAATAAGGACTCTAGGAGGGTCCAAGAGTGAGTGTGATGAGTCAAGTGTAGGCCTAGTTGAGTTAGTTTCTTCCTAGGTTTACATTTTGTGCATAAGTAGTGGTTTCAGTAGGAAATTGACCTTCTTGATGGTCAAAAATGGTAAAAATTGGTATGATAATGAGAGAGGTTTAGTATGGTCTTAGGAATGCTTAAAAATTCATGATTAATGACTTAAACTAGGTTTTATAGGTTGGCAAAGAAAAAAGTACAAAGTTGTAAAAGTTGTCATGACAACTTTTGTCCTAAAATGCTTAGCGATGGAGTTAGGGATAGCACAATGACCTAGGATACCTCCACATGTAGGGAAGACTATAAGAACCTCCTCTTGCATGGCTACCAAGGTTGGAGTTTTGTTTTTGTATGATCAACAATCTAAAACTACTCATTTTCGGACTGTTTGTCATTATTTTGGCTTATTTTTACAATGTGAATACAAATAGATTGAATCCAATGATCCAATAATGGATTGATTTTCCTTGGTGTGTTTCAAAGTCATTTAATTCATTTCAATCTTTTTATTTTGTGTGTGTTGGTGTTTTCGTAGTTTTGTTTGCAATCAGCCAGTTTTGGCTTGTATATAGCAATTTTATGTAAAATGGTTGCCCCATAAAATCCCTTTGTGCTACCATCACAGCCTATTGGGACATGGAAGGAAACCACTTTTATAGTGTACATATGTAGGAATAAGTTTTGGAGGTGATGTTTGATATTTCTACCACCTAGTTCTAGGCGAGTCCAGGAGCAGCCCGGCTAGAGAAGACAAGGTGAAATTTGAGTGCATAGTGTAGGGGTGAGCACAAAAGCACAACCAAACCTTTTGGAGGGGTCCATGAAGTTCATAAATAGTTTCCATAGCAAGGAGAAGCCTTGAAAATACCTCTTGATTCCCTTTTCACAAACTTGACCAGTCATTGCCGATTTAGAGGCCTAAAAACCCTAGTAAACCCTCATTTTTGGGTTAGGGCATTGTATGGTGAGTTGGGAAACCAAAACCATTGAAATCACTTGGGCATAGGTGTATGATTAAATAAAATAAAACCTTTTTGTAGGGTCCTTTGGACCATTTTCCTCTAAACCCACAAAAACCGGATTTTGGAGGCCTAATAGGGGCTCATTCCTTGTAGCCCTTTCCTAGGCAAAATGGTGAAATTGGTAAGAAATATAATGGATGAAAACCAAAAATGGACCCAAATGGTAATAATTTCATGTTAAAAGCCACCTCCACACCTCTGCAACAACTCACAATAGCAGGAGGCAAAATTGACAAGTTGAAGACAATACAACTAGAATGAGCATGTGGGAAGCACTTTGAATTGGTAGGGTTCCTAGTGAAACAATTGATGCAAACTCCTTGAGATTGGCAAGAAAAAAGCCCTAGAAGAGATTGAGAAGGACTTGGAGGTCTTAGAGAAAAGATAGACTTGGAGAGGTTGGTGGAATAGAGCAACACCAACTAGGTGGAGTGAGAGCAAGCTAGGTGGACCCCATCAAATTGGTATCAGAGCCTATAAGATTTGGGCTAGGTGAGTAGATGTGCTCAGTGGATTCTGTAGGAGACAACAGCATGGTGACCAATGCAGAGTTGGCAAAGAAAGTGGATGATCAGGAGGAAGAAAATAGACTCCTGAAGGAGAAGTTGATTGAATTGGAAAGTAAGCTTGGTGAGATTGAAACCAAGGCAGATGAAGTGTTGGTAAAAGTTGAAGGAGCAGAAGGGAAGGGTAAATAAGTGTCAGAGATAGACAAATTACCTAAACCTGATCCTATCTTAGAATAAGAACCTTTCCTAAATGCATTAAATGCCTTAAGTGGTAAATCACTAGAAGGATTGCCATTGTTTACCGGTAAGATAGAGGCAGAAGTGGTTCTAGAATGGATAGAAGGCATGGAGAACCATTTTGAATGTGAAGGTATAAATAAAGCCCAAAGAGTCAAAGTAGCCAAGTAAAGAATGAGAGGAGCTTCTCTCACATGGTGAAAATTTGTGCAAGATGAGAGAAAGAAAATGGGAAAAGCACCCATCTCTTCTTGGAAAGGGATGTTAGTCAAAATCAAAGAAGTCTATCTCCTTGGTGACTATGAAGTGCAAATTCATAGGAAAAGACAAAACGTAAGACAAAAAGACCTTGATGTGAGTGGTTATACGGAGGAGTTCCATAAACTTAGCCTTAGATCTCATGCGGTGGAAGAAGAGAGTCTCAAAGTTGCTAGGTACCTAAATGGTCTACGGTGGAACATCCAACAAGAAATCAGTCTAATGAGCCCAAAGACAGTTCATCAAACCTATCAACTTGCCCATAAAGTGGAATAAAAACTAAAAAGAAGACATGATTCAAGTAGAAATAGGGGTAGGGGTAGAGGAAAATAAAATAGAGGCCATAGGGGAGGCTTTGGAGGAAGAAGTTCTGAACAAAGAACACAAGGTGAGTCTAAACTCACTAAACAACAAGAAAGTGGCACTAGTAAAGGAGGATTCAATAGAGGAAAGGGGTCAAATAGTGGTTTTAGAGGAAGATCTAGTGGACAAGGTAGAGGCTTCTCATATTTTCCAACAATGAAGTGTTACCATTGCAACCAACATGGTCATCTAGCATATAGGTATCCAGAGAAGGGATCATCATCACAAGGTAGTGAAAGGAGAGTGAACTATCTTCAAGAAGAGACTTCAGAGGTTTCCTTAGAATTAGAGGTAGGTGACAACTTGATGATAAGGAGAACTTTGATAAAAGAACCAGTCAGAGAAGATCCTAGCCAAAGAAGGTCGTTATTTAGGATTGAATGCAAGAATATGGACAAAGTTTGCAAAGTGATCATTGATTTAGGGTCAACAGACAACATTGTGTTAGAAGAGGAAGTGAATAAGCTTAAATTGCAATATCTCACAACAACCCATATAGAGTTACTTGGTTGAATAAAGGCCAACATGTCCTAGTCAATGAGCAAGCATGGGAAGATTTTACCATTGGGAGGTATAAGGACAAAGTGTTATGTGATGTCCTACCCATGGATGCATGCCATCTTCTATTAGGAAGACCATGGCAATTCGATAGACAAGATATTCATGATGGAGCCAAGAATGCATACTCATTCAAGAAAGATGGAGTCACATTCAAGATCCAATCTATCCTTGAGGAAGGTGAAAAGGGGGCAGCAAGTCCTAATGTTCTTTTGGTGAGTGAAAAATAGTTCTTGAAGACACTTGAGGAAGGTGAAGGTATAGGATTTGTATTAGTGATGAAGCCTAAAGAGAAAGACAAGAAAGAGAAGCTAGATTTGCCGATAGAGGTTCAAGACCTATTGAAAAAGTTCAAAGGCATAGTGAGTGATGGACAACCAACCACCTTACCTCCTAAAAGAATCATAAGCCATCAAATAGACTTTATTCCTGGAGCATCCTTACCTAACAAGGCAGCTTATAAAATGACTCCCCAACCAAATTTTGAGATTGCCAAGCAAATCCAAGAGCTTTTAGACCAAGGCCTAATTAGGAAAAGAATTAGCCCTTGTGTTGTCCCTGTCATGTTAGCTCCAAAGAAAGGTGGTACTTGGAGATTGTGTACTAATTCTAGAGCTATAAATAGTATCACCATCAGATATAGGTTTCCAATTCCTAGAATAGAAGACCTAATGGATTGTTTAGGGGAAGCCAAATACTTTACTAAGATTGACCTTAAAAGTGGATACCACCAAATTAGGATTAAGGAGGGTGATGAGAGGAAAATTGCATTCAAAACAATAGAGGGTCTTTATGAATGGCTTGTAATTTCATTTGGCTTATCCAATGCTCCAAGAACCTTCATGAGACTCATGAATGAGGTGATGAAGGACGTCATAGGTAAATTTGTGGTGGTATATCTAGATGATATTCTCATTTTCAGTAAGGATAGGGCAGATCATATTAATCATTTGCAAAATGTGCTACAAAGATTGTATGATGAAAAGATAACCATGAACTTGGACAAGTGTGAATTTCTTAAGTAGTAGTTGGTTTACCTTGGGTTGGTGTTGTCTCAAGTAAACCTCAAGATGGATCCCAGCAAGGTTGAAGTCATAGTAAATTGGCCTACTCCTAAGTTAGCAACAGAGGTGAGAAGCTTCCATGGACTAACTCGGTACTATAGGAAGTTCATTAGGCAATTCAGTGCTATATGTGCACCAATGTTGGACATAATTAGAGATGGGATGAAAGAAAAGTTTCAGTGGAATGAACAAGCACATAGAGGTTTTGAAACCTTTAAGGAGAAGATAGCTACTCAACCGGTGTTAGTGTTGCCTAGTTTTGAGAAACTCTTCACAGTGGAATGTGATGCAAGCAATGTTGTAGTAGGTGTTGTCCTAAGCCAAGAAGAAAGACCAGTAGCTTTCCATAATGAGAAGCTAAGTGATGCAAAGAGGAAATACTCCTCTTATCACTTGGAATTATATGCCTTAGTGCAAGCTTTGAGGAAGTGGAGACACTATCTCCTTCCTAAGGAATTTGTAGTCTATACGGACAACCAAGCTTTGAGATTTCTAAACTCGCAAGATAAACTCAATCATAAACACATGAAATGGGTGGAGTAAATTCAATCCTACACATTCACAATCAAGCACAAAAAAGGATAGTTAAACTGGGTTGTTGATGCATTGAGCAAAAGAGTCTTGACAATCCAAGAAATTCAGTTAAGGAGCATAGGTGTTGGCAGTTTTAGAGACCTATACCTGGAGGATGAAGACTTCTCAAAGGCCTACAAGGTGTGCAAGGAATACCAAAATCATTTCCATAGTGACTATTTAGATTTTACTTTGCAAGATGGACTATTTTTTAGGGGTGGACAACTTTGTGTGCCTACAGGGTCAATAAGAGAAAATCTCATACAAGAGAAGCATAATGGCAGCCTTAGTGGTCATTTTGGAGTCAATAGGATTCAAGAGTTGGTATAGAGGTATTATTATTGGCCAAGGATGAATCAAGATATGAAAAAGTATGTGGAAACTTGTATAGTTTGCCAAAAAGCCAAGGGCACTTCTTCAAATGCCAGTTTATACCAACCTCTTCCCATACCAAATAGACCTTGGGAGTGCATTAGTATGGACTTTGTAGTAGGTTTACCAAGGACGAAGCAGGGATTTGACAACGTTTATGTCATTATGGAAAAATTTAGTAAGATGGCCCACTTTATGCCTTGCAAGACTACTCATGATGCATGCCAAATAGCTCATTTGTTCTTCAAGGAAGTGATAAGGATACAGGGTTAACCCATGAGCATTGTTTCAGATAGAGACTTAAAGTTCATGAGTCATTTTTGGAAAACACTTTGGCAAAAGCTTGGCACCAACCTGTCTTTTGGATTAGCCTACCATCCACAAACAAATGGGTAGACCAAAGTGGTGAATAGGAGCTTAGGGAACTTATTGAGGTTCCTTACCAAAGAATATGGTCAGACATGGGATCAAGTGCTTTCACAAGCTGAATATGCTTACAATGACACAATAAATAGGACCACTGGCAAGAGCCCTTTTGAAGTGATCTATGATGTTCACCCAAGGGGTATTTTGGAGTTAAGGGACTTAGGTAATGCAGAAGAAAGAAGTGGATATGCAGAAGAATTTTCTTAGTCAATGAAAGAGGTACATGAATCAGTCAAGCAAGCATTGATGGAGAACACAAGTAAAATCAAGAAAAAGGTTGATGAGAGAAGGAAGAACCTACAATTCCAAGTAGGAGATCTTGTCATGGTGCACCTAAAAAAAGAAAGGCTACACTAAGGAGTACCTAACAAGTTGCAAATGAGAAGGTTGGGTCCATGTGCCATTCTAGCCAAGTATGGAGAAAATACATATAAGGTGGACCTACCTAGTGACATAGGATTGTCAGTGGTTTTCAACATAGAAGACTTAGTTGCCTACAAAGGACCAATTCAAGGTTCAGATTGCAGTCACTCAGAGGTATTAGATAATGAAAACAACCTACAATTACCAAAAAAACCAAATCCAAAGGCTGAGAAGGTCTTGAGTTCAAGGATCGCTAAGAAGACAAGGAATCAAATATATTGGGAGAACCTAATCAAGTGGCAAGGTATGTGGTGCAGGAGCACCTAGGCCTCATTTTCAACACAGGTTTGAGAGTAATTTTGATTTTTATTAGCTTTGAGTTGGAAAGGTTGATCAAGTTGTTTTTGTGCTGTTTTAAGTTGTTTGGATGAGTTTTGAACTCATTGTGTGGTTTTGGTTTCCTGTTTTCATCTTTTGCTCAAAATTGCTAGTTTTGGAGTTGCTTGGCAAAATGTTGTAAAAAGTGAGTTTTTAATGTGTTTTTATTTTGAAAATGTCTAGACATGTTTTGTGTTTGGTTTGTGGGTGTGAGTAGTGTTCTTAGGTGTTTTGTAGGCTTTGAGATCAACCTTACACCTTCTAGGCATCAAAAGTTGTCATTTAGGCATCAAAATGTCAAATTTAGTGTTCTTGGACATGTACCTATCTATACAGGAGGCTAACCAACTTGGAGTGGTATTTATTCTCCTATTTGAACTATTGTAAGGGTTGATCAATCAGAGTTATTAATCATTTTTAAAGTTTGCACTCATTTTACCTTGTTTTTCCCTAGTTTCTAACTTCATGTGAACAGTAGTCCGTACACCTACTGTACTTGGCCATATTGTTCTTGCATTTTCAGTTTCTACTATGTTCTCGTAAACTTCTCCCTTTGGTGGCATTCAATTTCATCAAGTTTTGAGTTTGTAGCAAAATTAGTTTGATTTGACAGTTTCACTACCTTGTCTAGGAATTTGGCAAGGATGCTTGACCAACTTGTCTTCTTGAAGTCCTAAAATGTTCATGGCTTCTCAAGAACTAGTTGGTCAATTTGTAAATTATGTAAATACATGCTTTGGTTTCAAGAGTGCAAGTGCAAGGAGTTTTGTGGCCATGGAGCCCTAGGCAAGTGTGCCATTTGGCTAGGGTCTTGTAGAAGTTTGATGTTTTGCTCTTCCATAGAAATTGCATTCATTTGGTGGACAGACCTGCCTTGATGTCCAAGTGATATGTGCAAGCAAAGAGGCTTTCTAAGACATGACAAGGAGGGTTACATGTTTCAGTTTTGTGAATTGTAAACCAAAACAGTGAGTCACTGTTTGGTAGTAGTTTTTCCTTCTTTTGTTTGCTCTCCACCATTTATTGGTGTGTGTAAACCTTGTATAATATTTGTTTGTTTGAAAAAAAGAACAAGGAGTGGTGTAAACCCTACCCATGGGTATTGTGAATGCCAAGATCAATCAATGATCTCTTTAGGCAAAATGGTAAACGCCCAGCAGGTTGTCACAGTCATCTAGGACTGATTTTTACATTTGTTTTGAGGTTGTATATGTAATCTCCCTCTTCAAAATGGCAGGTATGAAGGACACTAAGCATCAAAAGGTAGAGCATTGTTAAGAAAGCACAAAACAGACCTTGGAAAGGAGTTCTAACAGTGTGAAGTGCAGGTCCAAAGTGAAAAGGCATTGAGAGGGCAAAATGTAGTCATAATTAACTTGACAGTGAACTACTTGTTGTTTTGTAATTGCCTAATGCCTTTTGTGCAGAGATAATATGATTTCTTCTTGTCACTAATGATGGTCATGTTCACATGCTTCAAATTTTAATTGGTATTCATGCAAAAGTTGTGTTTGTAGAAGGCAAGAATGAAAAGTTGTCAAATGTTGCACTTTCCTTATGTGCATTTTGTAAAAATCTTGTTCTCCATCCTTTGAGGTTTAAATCTTCTTGATTGTGGCCTAGTTAGTCAGTAGCATGGTAGAACTAAGTGTTCTTGTGTCATATGGAGGGTCTCAAGCTTAAAATTTGATTTTGCCAACAAACCCTACCAAAACCCTCTTTTTATGCCCATTTTTGGGACAATCACGGAGAAGGCCTTAGGGACCCCTAAACTTGGAAAATCTTCAAGAACTTCCAAAAGGGTGTCCTAATATCAACTTTGTTTTGTTTCTAAGTCCATCGCTGGATCAGGGTGAGCACAAAACCCCAAAAGGAGGGCTAATTCCTAGTAGCCCGATTTAGGCCTAAAATTGGGTTTTTGACAAATCGGGTACACAAATGGGGAATGTAAAGCCTAAAACCCATCAAATCCAGTTGAGACAAGTTGTCCTTGCATACATTTAACATATTTGGGGTGGTAGACTCCATAAGTTGGTTTTGTAGCACTAGAGAGGGAGACAAAAACAATGGATTTGAAGCCCTTGAGCAGCCAAGAAGAGTTGGACTTAGGGAGGTGGATCAAGGAGAGTTTCTTGGTTGTTATTAAACCTCTTGAACTCTAATTTTTGGTGATTCCATTTTGAAACCAGCAAGGACCTATCACCTAATAACATACAAGCCTATTGGGAAACCCACTTGCAATACCTCCCTATCAGTATGGATGATGCTAAAGCTACGTGGGTACTTAAGATAGAGTTTAAGAAGTTAGGCATTGATTAGAATCTGATCCCCAAGGAGGTGACTTAGTTTTCTTTTGTTTTGGAGAATGGTGTAGGAGCACCTAGGACTTAGGCTTATAGTCTTTTCTCAATTTTGGCTTGTATTGACCTTAGCCAAGTAAGGTACTTAATACAGACTCTAGGAGGGTCCAAGATTGAGTGTAATGAGTCAAGTGTAGGCCTAGTTTAGTTAGTTTCTTCCTAGGTTTGCATTTTGTCCATAAATAGTGGTTTGAGTAGGAAATTGACCTTCTTGATGGTCAAAAGTGGTAAAACTTGGTATGCGAATGAGAGAGGTTTAGTATGGTCTTAGGAATTCTTAAAAAGTCATTATTAATGAATTAAAATAGGTTTTATAGGTTGGCAAAGAAAAAAGTGCAAAATTGTAAGAGTTGTCATGACAACTTTTGAAAGTTGTCATGACAACTTTTGTCCTAAAATGCTTAGCGATGGAGTTAGGGATAGCACAAAGCCCTCAGATTCCTCTAAACATGGGGAAGACTATAATAACCTCCTCTTGCATGGCTACCAAGGTTGTATTTTTGTTTTTGTATGATCAACAATCTGAAACTACTCATTTTTGGACTGTTTGTCATTATTTTGCCTTATTTTGCTTACAATGTGAATACAAATGGATTTAATCCAATGATCCAGTAATGGATTGAGTTTCCTTGGTGTGTTTCAGAGTCATTTAATTCATTTCAATCTTTTTAGTTAGTGTGTGTTGGTGTTTTCATAGTTTTGTTTGCAATCAGCCAGTTTTGGCTTGTATATAGCAATTTTATGTAAATTGGTTGCCCCATAAAATCCCTTCATGCTACCATCATGGCCTATCGGAAAATGAAAGGAAACCAATTTTATATTTTACATATGCAAGGATAATTTTTGGTGGGGATTTTTTATATGGCTACCACATTGTTCTAGGCGAGTCCAGGAGCAACCCGGCTAGAGAAGACAGGGTGAAATTTGAGTGCATAGTGCAGGGGTGAGCACAAAACCACAACCATAACTTTTGGAGGGGTTCGTGAAGTTTATACATAGTTTCCATAGAAAGGAGAAGCCTTGACAAGACCTCTTGATGCCCATTTCACAAACTTGACTAGTCACTGCCGGTTTAGAGGCCTAAAAACCCTAGAAAACCCTCATTTTTGGGTTAGGGCATTGTACGATGAGTTGGGAAACCAAAACCACTGAAATCACTTGGGGATAGGTGTATTATTGAATAAAATCAAACCTTGTTGTAGGGTCCTTTGGACAGTTTTCCTCCAAACCCACAAAATTCAGATTTTGGAGGCCTAATAGGAGCTCATTCCTTGTAGCCCTTTCCTAGGCAAAATGGTTAAATCGGTAAGAAAGAGAATGGATGCAAACCAAAAATGGACCCAAATGGTAATAATTTCATTTTAAAATCCACCTCCATACCTCTGAAACAACTCACAACAGTAGGAGGTGAAATTGACAAGTTGAAGACAAGACAACTAGAATGAGCATATGGGAAGCACTTTGAATTGGTAGGGTTCCTAGTGAAACACTTGATGCAAACACCTTGAGATTGGCAAGAAACAATCTCTAGAAGAGATTGAGAAGGACTTGGAGGTATTAGATCATAGCTAGACCTGGAGAGGTTTGTGGAATAGAGCAACACCAACTAGGTGGAGTGAGAGGAAGCTAGGTGAACCCCATCACTAAAGAAGATCAAAGGCTGAGATTCTGACACCTAAACCCTAATTAGGGTTTGTTACAAAAAAGACCCCATTTAGATAAACATTATCAATCTATAGCCAATATAAATTGGCAAAAATAACGAGGAAACATAGCCCAATGGGAATAGAGTTGCTACATCATCTTACAACAACTTCTCGTCTAGAATTTTGATCCCTTTTCTATGTTCTTTTCTGGCATATTCAATGAATCTAGATATAATCCCCTCAATATCAGCAATGGGAATCTCATGCAGGTTCTTCATTAGTTATTCCAAGTGAAGGACTTGATCAAAAGCTGCGAGAAGGGTCATCTCCAATCCAGGTTCTAGCTCTTTTGTTTTCTCAATCAAGAACATAGTACCATACATCTGATCTCATTGCTTTTCTATGACCATGTTCTCCTCTTTGCAAAATATAATCTTGATCCTATCTTCCAATTCTTGGACATCCACATATGTTTCGATCTCTATCCTTTTGTCAAGGATTGTACATAACACATCAAACACCTTATCCTGAATAGGATGGATGGTGCCCTCAACTTGGCTGCATCTATTATTGATGTCTTCAAAAAGAACTTCCTTCATTTGGAGAAAAGTTGACCATTGCAGAAGGTTATGAGTTCTTCCATCCATTATCTTTGCTTGTTTTAAACTACGTTGGTGTCCTTCTTATCACTTATAAGACCGGGATTACAATGTCTCTAGTGTGAGTGAATGCATCTACAGTTATCAATAGATTATAAATGATCTCAAGGACTTGGATAGCTCGATGGACTGTCTTCATCATTCTTGTTACAAATTCAATGGCTACCTTGTAAGATTCATCAATCCAAGAACTCATGAGTTGGGCTAAGTTCTTCATCCTTTCTACCTCATTTATTGATTCAGGAGGAAGTGCATGCAAGGGTGATATTGTTGGATATTATCACCTTTATGGTTGATTAAGGTGGCTAAAATAATTCCTCCAAGTGCTAACCTCCCTTTCTAACCTCTTATTCTTTTCCATTTCTTCTTTGAGTTTGTCATTAAGTGCTCTCACTGAATCAATTGCTTCTTTCGTGGCCTGCTCGGAGGTAAGTGGACCAAGATAAAATGTTTCTAACTCATATTCCTCTTCCATAATCTCATCTTCATACTTGTCCACTACTGGTGTGGCTACCTGTATCTTCCTGGATCCTGCATCATCTCTAATTACCTTTGACATCTTTGTAGCTGTCTTCTTTTCGATTCTTCTTGGGAGTTTCCTATGAGACTTTCCAAATCAAATACTTGTTCTTCCTCTTCAACTACAACTACCCTTGTCAATATTTCTTTCAACCAATCTAGAATGGAAGACTTTCTTTCCCTTACCTATATTTCCTTAGGCAGAGGTCTATCATCTCTGAAGGGAGATGTTGCTTCATCATCATTCTTTTCTTCTTGTTGTTCATTTGCACCAACCTAGATAGGAAGAGATTGACTTGATGAGTGCTGAGGTGTTCGTCCTTTGCCTTTTTTATCATTATGCACCATAGATTTCATAGACTCATCAATTTCATACACTATCTCTCTTTGATCCTCTCCTTGACTTATCTCTTTTTCACATCTAGAAGAAGTACTCGGTGGATGATTAGGATTCACCTTTTGTTTCTTCTTGGAGGTTTCTCTCTTCTCAGGTCCTTCTTTTCTCTTTGACCCTTTGGAATGAGAAGTATTTTCACTCACACTTGCTTCTCCTTCTTTTTTTCTTGTTTCTAGGGTGAATGTCTTGGCTATATTTTTCTCCTTCAATTTTTGATGTTGTACGTCCACCCATCTGCAAGTGCAATTTAAAACAGGGTCCATCAATGCTCTCTAGTTTGCAACTTCTTGCTCATTCCAATCTATCTTCACTTCTTTATCTTCCTTCTCATAGGATGATTGGAGATATCTACCACTGTCTTGGGCTTGATCGGCTACTCTATAAACTTTACATTACCTGATAAGATCCAAGGGTAATCTAGAATGCATCTTTCTTTTCACCTCCACATCATCTTGAACATTCATCCAGAAGTCCTCTGCTTGAAACTCATGTCTATACTTCTTCCCAACTGTCTCTTCCATATGACCATGAGGATCAAAATTCTCTCTTAAGGCAAAGGATGTGAATGAATACAGAGATAATTCCTTTTCTGCATCTTTGGTGGCTTGAGACTTAGGACACACTTCAATTGACTTTCCTAATAAAATAGGTATGGGGATACCATTTCCATGATTATGTCTTGATGCTTTAGCATAAGCTTCCAATTGTCTAGTCACTTCAAGTAATATTATTCTATATGTAGGATACCGTGGCAACATATAGGGAGGTGAAGGGCATACATGGACCCTGATGTAGGTGAATTTTGGAAATTTAATGAACCATGCACCATGTTTCTTCACGACCTCTTGTGCTTCTGGAGACAGTTGATGGTGAATCCCCCCTTGCAATGTCCTAGTGATATACATTGTGAAGGTGTCAATGACTAGCTTTTAAAGGTGTAGCTATTTAGAAGGGATATGTCTATATTAAAAGAATTGGGATAGGTTTAGAGGGGAAATGTCTATATGAACAAGCGAACATAGATTAAGGATTGATTATGATCTAGTGTTAGGAAGGCAATGAATTTTGATGACATCAGTTTGTTGGTTGTGAAAGAAATACATGGTTATTTAGTTACTGGGTGCATGTCTCCTCTTGTGGCATATTTGACTTATCCTATATTTAAGCTATTATCCAATCAAAAACCAATTGTCATTATAGTTTTCTAGTTGTTGCATATTGAGGGTCACATGAATGTAAACATTAATCATTTAAATATACTCCAAGGCTATTATTGGATCATAGGCACATGGTTCTAGGTGAAGGCTTTATGTATTTGTACTTGGACTTGAGGTATTGGTTCATCTAGTTATTTCAAATTTGCAAAGGGAAGCAGTTGAGAGAATTACAAACATAATTTTCATTTCATAAAAAATACCTTTAGATAAAGTTAAATAGTACTTTTCAAAAACCTTTAGATAAAGTCAAATAGTAGTTACAAACATGCACAAATACTAATCCTACACTTGAAGGGTATGTGCACCAAATTGGGGAACAAAAAAATATATATATTAGTGATTTTGACCATAATATAATCACATGCTATTTAAAAATAGAAATAATGTGATTGTTGCATGGCTTGATAAATACCAATCTATAACACAATCATATTTTATTCTTTAAAGAATATGAAAATATTTTGTAACATTAAAATGAAAAATAAATCTACTTGCTCATTCACAAGTATGATTGGGGGAGGAGAGGAACCTATTTTAAAGTAAAACCATATTACATTTTGTAAAACTCAGCTCTAACAAAATTATTTTAGCAATTCCACATTGAAAGAGAGCTTAGAATTGGTAATGTTTTCATATTTTTTAATCAAATTTGTGTTTTGCATTTTTTTTTAAATGACAATTTTGGAATACATCTCTTCTTTTTTTACCAACTCCAATAAAATCCTAAGCCCAAACCTAATATAGATGAATACATATTTGAATATATCCATACATCACCACAATCTCCTCTTACACTTCGGACAAAATATATGACAAATCCAAGATGAACTGTTAGGCAATTCGGAATAAAATAAAATTCAACTTTTTTAAAGATAGTTTCATAATTGAAGCCATCCATTGGAAACTGGTAACATGCATCACTTAACCCCATCATTCAAAAGAAAAGAGTAATTATAAGGATAATTTAATTAAAATAAAATTCAACTTAAATAATTAGTTTCATTATTTAAGGCATCTATAGGACACCCACAACATGCATCACTTCTTCATCCTTTGAAGCACTGATGAGGCAAGTTAACTCATAGAGATTCATATCAATAATTTTATTCATTAAATTTATCTTACAATGAAGTGAATATTAAATATATAAAAAAATCTCGAGCATGTAATCATGTTATTGACCCCAAAATGAATGCACCCCTTCTAGTGAGTTCAAAGAGATATCTAATTCATTGGTGCAATCATCTGAATATAAAATAATATTTTTGGGAGGGGTGGTGGATGGTCTTTGACCAACATCCATGTAATAACCATGAGGTGCCACTATGATTTTTTAGAAAACTTTGCTGTGAGTTTTGCATTTTTTAAATTTCTAATTAATTTTTATATGAGTGACTTTTAAAGTAGAGGTGAAGGCTTTGCCATTGATAGACTAGAAGCTCATTAAATATAAAACCTTCTACTTATCACATATCACAACCAAAATATATAATATATTTTCCATATCATATACCAATATGATCTACAAATACATAGGTTGAATGAAGGTAACCATGTGCTCTAAAATAGCACTCACGAGTTCAACCAAATAGTAAATTATGCACATGAAATCAAAGAAAACTAATAACAATAAAACAAGCCCAAAACAAATAGATACGAATAATGGAATATCTAACATTCGGACCCCTTGTTACATTATTGTTTTAAAGTACTAATAAGAGAATCCTGAAAAGTTTCAAACTTCATGCATGCAAGAGGCTTGGTGAAGATATTTGCATGTTGTTATTGACTAGAGAAGAATTGAAGTTGGGTATTGTTATGTTGAACATGTTCTCATATGCTTGGTCTGTTCTTAAAACACTAGATTATGAACAAGCTTGAGAATACTCTAATTGTTGTTGTAAGGAAACTCAGGTGCGGAAACAGCTTCCTACACTAATCTCTAGAGGAAAGTATTGTGCAAATTCTTTTAAATCCTTACAATTTCAGATTCATTAACAACTTTAACAAAGATATTGCAGCCATATACCATGCATACAGAAAATAGAGAATGACACAATGATTTACCCTGGGGAAAACCTTTCAGTAAAAAACCCCAGCACTCTGAAACCTGCACAATGTATTATCTTAAACACAACAGTTACAACACACTTGCAATGCAAGTTCTTTCAGGAGACAATCGACACTTAAAAAACAAATCCAGTAGCACGATATCATACCAACAATACACTCTTTTCGTATCAAAGTCTGTAACCCTAAAAACGCTTATGCGTTTTCCTTTTTAGGGTAACTTCCAAAGAGTGTACAGTACTCAACTTTATCAGTTGCCACATGTCTTGCATGTCTTCACCCGTCATTGAAATCTCCTAGAAATAGCTCTTACGTGTCATAGGAATCTATCATAACCGTTTCAGCCATGATCTCCTTACACACAACTCAAGATGTCGTCACATCAAGTGGAGTGACACATCAACATGCCAACTAGACATGTACACTCACACTTAATTACATTATTTGCAAGAAATACATTTTACAAAACAAATAATAAGAATAGGAATTATCCAAGGTTGAGATACCTTATTCCTAACAGTTACAGTAGAGGACTATAGGCTAGTTTTGAGGTACGCCCAATCCTTATAATATGCATCATAACAAAACTACTTAAAAAACTACTACACTTGTTGCACAATATTCTACCTCTATTGAGGAATGAGTGAGTGTGGCTTTCTTCTTACTTCCTTGAGGAATAGGTCATGAACCTAGGAAGAAAATAAATTCAGAACTGGATTTCCTATCATCAATAGAACTCACATAATTTGCATCTATGTACCTTGACAAGAAGAATTGATCATTCCTTATATATTTCAGATCATATGATTCATTGTACCTTGGATATACCTTAGTACTCATTTCACTACTTTATAATGACATATCCTTAGATCTTGCATGAATTGTAAAAGATAATTAACAGCAAAACTAATATCTGGTCTTATGTAAGTCAAGTAAATCAAACCTCCAATCATTTTTTGATAGAGAGTTGTATTCACTTAAGGAGATGTATCAGATGTAGATTACTATAATCCTGATTCCATAGGTGTACACATGGATTTGGAATCTATCATTTTGAATTTCTCAAGTGGTGTCTTAGCATATTTCCTTTGAGATACAAAGATATGGTGATTAGTTTCCCATACCTCTAAGCCTAGACAATAGTGTAGTAGCCCGAGATCTATCATATCAAATTCCTTCTTGAGATCATTTTTGGTTGTTTCAACCATTTCTTTTGAGCAGCCTGTGATAACTAAGTCATCAACATACATTAATTATCACAATATCCCCCCTTGATCCTTGAGGTAAAGATTTGGGTTATATGGATGCCTAGTGAAACCATGTTGTAGTAGATGCTCATCAATTTTAATATACCAAGCTCTAGCAGCCTATTTGATACCATATATGGACTTGACAAGTTTGCATACCTTTTCTTCTTTACTAGGTGCAATGTATCCCTCTTGTAGGGTCATATAGACTTCTTCGTTAAGGTCTCCATTGAGAAATACACATTTTACATCCATTTGATACAAGTCCATCCATAATGTGCAGCTAAAGAAAAAATCATTCTAATTGTTTTTATCTTTGTTGTGGTAAAAAATGTTTCCTCATAGTCTATCCCTTCTTTTTGGGTATAATGTTTGGCTACAAGTCTAGCCTTATGTTTATCTATACTACCATAGACAACTTATATTTAGTTTTGAATATACATTTACATCCAATTTTTTGCTTACCAGTTGGTGGATCAACAAGCTCCCAAGTGTTATTTTTCATCAAAGATTGATACTTTGCATCCATAGCCTCTTTCCAAGGCTTTGCTTCCTGTGCTCCCTTAATATTAGATGGCTCACAATTATTAAAAACTAAAGTCATTAGTCTAAGTTTACCTCATTGCAAGCCATACTATGAGTCCTTGGACCTGAAGTTGAAGTTTTTGGAACTCTGTCTAGCTTTGCATCATGAATGGTACTAGTATATCATTTTGGTAATTTTTTTGTGACATTTGTGGGTATTTATTGACTATTAATGTTCTCATCATTTTTACCATCCATGTCAAATATAGGACTAATTAAAGTAGGTGATGATGTGGGAAGAGAACTTGATTCACTCTTCTCATAAAAAATTACATCTCTACTAATGTATATCTTGTTTGTGTTAGGAACCATAAGATGATATGCCTTAGATTGATTACTATATCTAAGAAGAATACATTACATTGATTTTTCATCTAGCATCTTCCATTTTAGTTTAGGAATGTGTGTATAGGTTGTGCATCTAAATACACGAAGATGAGAGATATAAGGCTTTACCCCTATCCATGCTTCTTCAAGTGTGATGCCATCAAGTGATTTGGTTAGTGCATGATTCAATAGATAAATTGTAGTGTGTACAACTTCAGCCCAATGAGAATCTTTCAACATACTTTGGACCATCTCCATGCTGATGTGATTTCTCTGTCTAGCAACTCCATTTTGTTGAGGTGTCTATGAACATTGCAGTCAATTAATGTCAAAATGCATGTTCCTTCAGGTTAGTGGGTCAAAGACAAGTCTTGGTTATGAATTCATTTTTAGAATATCCTGAAATGATGATGTAGGTATGAGATTACAAAGTATTTGGGGAGGTGTGACACCACCAATATAAAGATAAGTATTAAGTAAATGGAAAAAAAAAAACTACTATAAAAGATATAAAATTTAATTATGATAGAGCAATGAAAACTTAACGAAAGACTCTACAAGTTAGATATATATGTTAGTAATCATTTTTAAGGCCTTAAAACTTGCAAAATCGGTTAGGTCTAGTGCACCCCTATTGCATTTACCCTATCTTACTCATCAATAATTAGTGATCTAAAAAGTCTTCAATAGACCCCATTGATTGTGACCTAGTACAGTGATCAATCACCTCTTAATCATCTATCCATGTTGGATATTTATTTTCTGTTCTAATTATTAGGTCATTATCTATAACTTTGACCATTTTGGAGCTTCCCTCTACTTGTATGTTTTCCCCGTTCATTAAAACACCATGATTCCATATTTTCTCTAAATCATTTAACATATTTTAGGCTTTCAAAATTCTTTGCTACCTAAGTACCTTAGCATTAAGTTCCCCACTTTCCTAATTCCCATGCCTCTTTACTTCTCTATCCTATGCAGGCTTGCAGAAGAAAACCAAATGAGAAAAGGAAAAAAAAAAAAAAGGCCACAGAAAAAAATATTATAAATTAGAAGAAATAAAAAATCAATGACATGTGCTACACAAAGCAAAACTCTGAAATGTGAAATTGATTTTGGTTAAATCTGCTGGTGGGTGTTCTAAGGGATTACAAATGGATCGCTTTGGAGCGGCACTAATTTTGAGGGGTGGTTGTGGATTATCCACTCTCTATGATTGCCCATTCTCAAAATTATCTTAAAACCAGAAGGCTTTCAGTATTACTATTTTGCTCTTCACAAAAGCTCAGGCATGCATATATGGAAGCACTTAAGGGGAAAAAATCACCTAGTTTATCCTCATGCCAATATTTCTTGCTGTATGTTTTAATTGATATAATGGTGTCAATTAATTATGTAATTCCCATTTATTGGTTTTCCCAATGGCACTGATTTAATCTGGCAGTCTAATGTAATTCCCATTTATTGGTTTTCCTAATGAATGAAGTGATATTTCTTTCATTCCAATGCCTTGCCATTCAATTTGAGAACAAATGCATTACCATTACTGATTAAGAGGAATAATATATTGCAAAGGATGAGAAATTTGAAACAACTAAAACCAACAAAGTTAGACATAAATTCTTTTAAATCAAAACTAAAATTTGAAGTGTGAATCTATACCCTTTCATCCATACCAATGCTGCATGATTGTGTGTCATTCACCTCCTGTCCACCTTCACAACACGTAATTACTGTCCCTGTGCTGTCACACACTTTGCTCTAATTGTCCATTGCTGTCACCTCCTGTCCACCTTCACAATGAACTTTCCCCTACATACATAACTCTGATTTCACTCATACTCTCAGTGCGCAACTTTCAAGATAAAACAGTTTAGTTTATTGTAACAAGAAAAAAATTCAATAAAATAATACTCATGATCAGCCAACGATCTTAAAAGTTAAAACTCAGCCATTTACATGTATAGGACAAAAGGTAGTCTGTTGGATCAACCAAGTAGATTGGAACCAAAATTCTCATATGAATCCATAAAGAATTTTATTAATGAATGCGCACAAGTTTACAACACTCCTGGTAAAGATTAGTAAATTAAGCATGCATTACTTCTCAGCTACAGTTTAGACTTGTTTCCACAAAAACTCAGGCATGCATATATGTAAGCACTTAAGGGGAAAAAACTAAAACCAAAAAAGTTAGACATAAATTCTTTTAAATCAAAACTAAAATTTGAAGTGTGAATCTATACCCTTTCATCCATACCAGTGCTGCACGATTGTGTGTCATTCACCTCCTGTCCACCTTCACAACACGTAATTACTGTCCCTGTGCTGTCACACACTTTGCTCTTATTGTCCACTGCTGTCACCTCTTGTCCACCTTCACAATGAACTTTCCCCCAGATACATAACTCTGATTTCACTCATACTCTCAGTGCGCAGGTTTCAAGATAAAACAGTTTAGTAAAATAATACTCATGATCAGCCAACGATCTTAAAAGTTAAAACTCAACCATTTACAATCAACGAATCTCAAAGGAATCAACCACATTACAAGATGTATAGGACAAACGGTAGTCTGTTGGATCAACCAAGTAGATTGGAACCAAAATTCTCATATGAATCCATAAAGCGTTTTATTAGTAAATTAAGCGTGCATTACTTCTCGGCTACACTTCAGACTTGTTTCCACAAAAATTCAGAGGATAGCTGGAATTAGAGAAGTCAAGAAGAGAAAAGCAAAAAAACAAATTTACTAGAAAACGCACTTTCAGAAAACGCCAATGGAGGCGCAACTAATTTTGTTCTTTGCCAAATTTGAGCTCGAAGGAGCCACAATAATCAAATAATCACAGTGGCCGCAGATTCAATCCAGGATTGGGAGAAGTATTGAGGCCTCTTAACACAAATCCATCTCTCTCTGTTCACCCCTGATTTTAATGGAGGTTGGTAGATATAAAAAAATGTATTGTTGTTGCTGCCTGATTCAACCCTACTCAAGAAAATCCCATTCTCCAACAAATTCAGGAAGTTCATCAAGAGGTTCAGGAAGATCATCAAATATCCTCCACAAATTCTCTCTACAGTCGTATTCTGTTACAATATCCCACTGGAAACAATACAAACGCCCAAATACAGCCACCATGGGATACATACAATCTTCAATAAACCACATGTTGGGCAATGTAAATCAGTCCTTGATGTGATGCACAGCACACGACAAAAATTCCAAGACCAAAGTAGCCTTAGTTGTCTCAGATCTTTTGCCTTTCGAACCTGACCTATTTAAATGAGACGACAAGAGATAATGTGCTTTTCCAGTACCACCTATATCCAAATAATACATCTAACCCAATAAAATGCATTATCTTGGACAAAATACTACCAATCCTACCAAAATACTAAACTATCTATAACCAAAATAGGATGCTAAAATATTGAAACCAAGCTACTAGCAATTGGAAAGAAGAAACGAGTCACCCATATTTGTTGTTTTACTATGCTATTTAAGAACCTCATCTTGAACGTTCTTTATACTGTCATTGAATACTCATAATGGCCACCATAAATGGCCTTGTATACCATTTTCAGTCACGATATGTGCGTGACTGCAGAATAACTTAACCATCCATTTCAACTCACACATATTGTGAAGGTCATGGCAATGTGATTTTGTCGTTCCTTATATTATTCATGTTGTTTTTTGTGTGTTCAAATTTATATTATTATTTTTAATCGAAGATTTTATATTATCTATGATTTGTTTTGTTATTTGATATTAGAGTTTGGTTTCAGTTGATAATTAAGAGCTCATTTCATAAAAATCTTAACCTCATATATTATAGTGTACTTTTAGACATTTGATTAAATATCGCTCTTATCAATTATATTCAATCAATTACATTGTAAATTTTTATTCACTGAAAATTTGATAAAACAGTGTAGTTTGGTGTAACAACAAAACAAAAAAACAAATTTATTAGAAAACACACTTTCAAAAAACGCCAATGGAAGCACAACTAATTTGGTTCTTTGACAAATTTGATCTCGAAGGAGCCACAATGTAACAATGAATTTGAAAAAGCAATCAAATAATCACAGTAGCCAAAGATTCAATCTAGGATTGGGAGAAGTATTGAGGCCTCTCAACAAAAATCCATCTCTCTTTGTTCACCCATGTTTTTAATGGAGGTTGGTAGATATTAAATAATGCATTGTTTTTGGTGCCTGATTCAACCCCACTCAAGAAAATCCCATTCCTCAACACACCGCAACATAAACTCTATCAAGAGGTTCAGGAAGATCTTCAACTATCCTCCACAAATTCTCTCTACAGTCATATACTATCCTCCACAAATTCTCTCTATAGTCATATTCTTTCACAACATCCCACAGAAAACAATATAAACGCCCAAATGTAGCCACCATGGGATACAAACAATCTTCAATAAACCACATATTGGGCAAAATTGACCAGACTTCTGTCTCTGGCTCGAATTGTTGAATTTCTTCATCATGCAAGCATACAACATACATCAAGCCTTCCATAAAACCACAGTCACAGACCCATTTCTTTCGAAACATATTTGGAAGAAGCTTCCATTCATCTGTCTCAACATTGTAAATTGCATCTTGGCTTGTAGCTTTGCTTGTAATTGCCCAATTTTGTCTTCCTCCCACAACATAAATTAGTCCTTGAGGTGATGCACAACACCCAAAGTTAACTAGGCATTCTGGGTGGGCATATCTACACCTTTTCACTATTTACAAGATAAAAATTCAAAGACCAAACTAGCCTTAGTTGTCTCTAACCTCTTGTGTTTCGAACCTAAACCTGCTTGCACTGATATAACCCTAACAAAGCCAGATTTCGCTCAACACATATACACTTGGACTCTGAGTAGAATTCAAATTCAGCAGGGATGGGAGGGAGGCTTTCGCATAACTTGTTAATGGGGTCGTGTATAGTTACTAGAGGACCCCTTTTAAATTGATCATTCACAGTCTCAAGCAAACATATAAATTCCACAAATCTCCCAGACCTCATTCTATCTTCATAAAATTGTGGATCTTCCAACATCACCTTCCAATTTTTACAAACTTTCTTCAATTTTCTTCAGTTTGTTGTGGGATTTATAACACTCTCATCAGAATCTCTCGAACTAATTCCTCTAGAATTTTCCCACAATACTCCATCATCAATTATGCTCTTAAATAGTGCTCAAATGAATCTAAACTTCATGTAACAAAAAAATTATATATAGCATCAACCTCTAGAACCCGTTGGTTCTATATATTGAATGTCCATAATTGATCTTGTAGATTTATTTTTAATAAATCTTTTTTATTTTTAGAAGTGTCAAATGCATTAAAAAGTTAACTTTAGTTTTTTTATCTTTAATTTATTATATTGATTTTTTTCAAATTAAACTCTCTCATAACTAATATATATAACTCTCTCTATATAAAATATGCCAAGAGATATCCTTCTCGAGGCTCCTATTTGAAAATAGGTGTAAATTTCATTAAAAATAGGCGTCTCGAGAAGGATCTCTCGGTGTATTTTATATAGATTAAATTAAAATTTAAAGTATATATGCTAGTGGCAGTGGCGTCGCACAACATGGAAAACATAAAATAAATCTTTATATAATTATATAGTATCTTTTTATTAAAATAAATTATATTATAGTATTATAATATTATTATATTATTATGTAGGGTTTACATCAAACTTAGGGCTAGAATTAGGGTTATGGTTCAATTACATTAAGGTTAGGGTTAAATTAATATAAAAGTTCAATTAGGATTCTAGGGTTTGGGATAGATTAAGGTTAGGAATAGATTAGGATTAAAGTCCAATTTAGGTTAGGGTTAAGTTTAGAGTAGGATTATTGTTAGGGTCGGGGTTTAGGATTTTTTTAGGTTCGCGTTGTGATTAGGGTTATGGTTTAAGGTAACATGGCTAGGTTTATTGTTTACATCATGGTTGGGGTTAAGGTTAGGTTCAAGATTATGGTTAGGGTCATAGTTAGGATTATGGATAGGTATAGGGTTTACATCATACCTAGGGTTAGGGTTAGGGTCATGATTAACATAATGGTTAAGGTTAGGTTTAGGCTTAGGATTACGTTGAGGGTTATGGTTGGGGTTAGAGTTAAGATTAAGGTTAGGGTTAGGGTTATGGTTTGGGTTAGGGTTTAAGGTTACCATTAGGATTATGGATAGGATTAGGGATAGGTTTCGAGTTATGGTTAGGGTTAGGGTTATGGTTAGGATTATGTTTTAGGGTTAGGGCTAAGGATTATTGTTAGGGTTAGGGTTTGCATCAAAGTTAGGGTTAGGGTAAACATAATTATAATTAGGGTAGGGTTAGACATATTAACTGGGGGAATGGTTAAGATTAGGATTTGGTTTATGGTTATGTTTTGGATTAGAGTTAAGGTTAGTATTATGGTCATGGTTAAGGTTTACATCATGGTTAGTGTTATGATTAGGGTTAGGGTTTAAAACTATGGTTATGATAATGGTTAGGGTGTATATCATGGTCAGGGTTAGCATTGAAAGGTTAGGGTTTGATTTTGGTTTAGGATTATGGTTAGGGTTAGGGTTTACGATTATGGTTAGGATTATGGTTAAGGTTAGGGTTTAGGGTTATTATATTATTATGTGGACATATATGAAATTTCATATATCCATTTAGATTATTTTTAATAAATATATGTGTTGCAAGATTAAAGTATATACTAAAATGTAAGATATATATTAGACTTTATTTAATGATAGTATAAAATATTATTTAATGGTCAGTATTATGGTTACGGATGGGGTTAAAGTTAAGGTTAGTATTATGGTTAGAGTTAAGGTTTATATTATTGTTAGGGCTACGATTCTAGGGTTCACATCAAGGTTAGGGTTTGGTTTAGGTTTAGAGTTATGGTTAGGGTTTGGTTTAGGTTTAGGATTATGGTTAGGGTTAGGGTTAAGGATTACAATTAGGGTAAGGGTTATGGTTAGGGTTTAGTGTTAGGGTTATGTTTATGGTTAGGGTTAGGGCTTATTTGTTAGTGTTACAATTATGTTTAGTGTTTATATCAAATTTAGGGTTAGCGTTATAATTATAAGTGGGGGTGGGGTTAGGATTATGATTTGATTTATGATTATTTAATGTAGGTTTCAGGTTTAGTGTTAGGGTTAAGGTTAGAATTATGGTTAGGGTTAAGGTTTACTTCATTGTTAGGGTTGTGCTTAGAGTTGTGATAATAGTTAGGGTTTTTTGTAGGTTTACGATTATGGTTAGGGTTATGGTTAGGGTTAGGCTTAGGTTTAGGATTATGGATAGGATTTAATCTTAGGATTAGGGATAGGTTTCAAGTTATGGTTAGGGTTAGGGTTATGTTGAGGATTAGGTTTTAGGGTTAGGGATAAGGTTTATTGTTAGGATTAGGGTTTATGGTTATGGTTGGGTTAGGGTTAAGGTTTAGAGCTATGGTTAGGATTATGGTTAGGGTTATGGTGAGGGTGAGGGTTAGTATGAAATTAGGATAAGAATTCAGGGAGGTCAGGGTTCATATTAGGGTTTGATTAAGGTTGAATTTGTAGGTAGGGTTTATTTCTATGGTTAGAGTTAACTTTAGGATTAGGTTAGGGTTAGAATTCAATTAGAGGGATTAGAGTTAAGGTTTAGGGTTATATTTAATTAGAGTTAGGGTTCGAATATGATTCGTGTTTGGTTACATGGTAAGGGTTAGATTAAGATTAGAGTTCAATTACGATTAGAGTTTAATTAGGATTGGGATTAAGTTTAGGCTAGGATTTAGTTATGGTTAGATTAGGGTTCAAGTTGTAGTTAAGGCTTAATTGTAGGGTTATATTTAAATTTACGGTTAGGTTATGGTTAGGTTTCAATTATGGTTATCGATTAAGATTAATCTTTAGGATTAGGTTGTGGTTTAGGGTTCAATTAGGTCTAGATTAGGGATATTGTCAAGGTTAGGGTTTGATTATGGCAAGGTTTTAATTATAATTAGGGTCCGTATAAGAGTTCAATTAGGTTAATAAACATCTTTATGATTCAATTACATTAGGGTTATAGTTAAATTAGGATTAAAGTTTAATTAGGGTTAGGGTTTGGGAAAGAATTCAATTAGGATTAGAGTTCAATAAGTGATAGGGTTTGGATTAGGTTTGGATTTAATTAGGGTTAGATTAAGGTTGAAGTTGTAGGTAGGGTTTAATTCTATGGTTAGAGTTATGCTTAGGGTTAGGTAATGGTTGGAATTCAATTAGGGTTATATTTAAGTTTAGGATTATGGTTTGGGTTAGGGGTTAGTGCTAGGATTAGGATTATCGTTTGGTTCTACATCATGTTTAGAGTTTGGGTTAGGGGTTAGTGTTGGGATTAGGATTAGGATTATGCTTATGGTTTACATCATGTTTAGGGTTTAGATTATGAACAAGTTTAGGGTTAGAATTATGGCTAGGTTGGGGTTAGGGTTTAGTTTTAAATGACACAAGGGTTTAAATAATGGTTAGGATTAGGGTGAGGGTTAGGGTTAGGGTTTAAATAATGCCTATATTTAGGTTAGGGTTAGGGTTAGCATTAGGGTGTAGGGTTAGTGTTAGGATTATAGTTAGGGATATGGTTCACATCATGGTTAAGGTTAGGAATAGGGTTAGGGTTGGAGATAAATTTTGAGTTATGGTTAGGGTTTAATTAGGGTTAGATCAAGGTTGAAGTTGTAGGTAGTGTTTCATTTTATAGTTAGAGTTATGCTTAGGGTTAGGTAATAATAGGAATTCAATTAGGGTTATATTTAAGTTTAGGGTCTAGTTATGGTTTAGGGTTATGATTTGGGTTAGGGGTTAGTGTTAGGATTAGGATTATCATTTGGGTTTGCATCATGTTTAGGGTTTGTGTTAGGGATTAGTGTTAGGATTAGGATTATGCTTTGGGTTTACATCATGTTTAGGGTTGGGTTACAAAAAAGGTTGGGGTTAGAATTATGGTTAGGTTAGGGTTAGGGTTAGGGTTTAAATCATGTTTACATTTAGGTTAGGGTTAGGGTTAGCATTGGGGTGTAGGTTAGCCTAAGAATTACAATTAGGGATATGGTCGACATCATGGTTAAGGTTAGAAATATGGTTAGGGTTGGAGATACATTTTGAGTTATGGTTATGGTTAGGTATTAGGGTTAGGACTAAGGATTATTATTAGGGTTAGGGTTTTGGGTTATGGTTAAGTAAGAGTTAGGTTTATGGTTAAGGGTCAAGGTTATAGTTGATTAGAGTTAGGGTTCAATTACGCTTAGGGTTTGATTATGGTAAGGGCTTAATTAGGAACAAGGTACGAAGTAGATTAGGGTTCGAATTTAATAAGGATTAATGTCCAATTATGATTAAAGTTTAATTAGGGTTAGGGTTAAATTTAAGCCTAGAGTTTAGTTTGGGTTAGGGTTAAATCTAGAGCTATAGTTCAATTATTGTTAAATTATAGTTTAACTTGTAGTTAGGGCCTAATTAAGGGTTCTAGATAAGTTTAGGGTTAGGTTATGGTTAGGGTTCAATTTGGTCTAGATTAGGGATATTCTCAAGATTAGGGTTTGATTATGATAAGTGGTTGAACATAATTATGATTAGTATTAGGTTTCAATGAGGGTTAGAATTACAATTATGATTCAAATACTTTAGGCTTAGGATTAAATTAGGGTAAGGGTTTGGTCTAGAATTAAATTAGGATTAGGGTTCAGCTAGGGTCACTTTTAATTCTAGGGTTAGAGTTAAGTTTAGGGATCAATTAGGGTTCAAGTTATAGGCAATGTTTAATTCTAAGGTTAGAGCTAAGTTTAGGTTTAGGTTTCAATTATGGTAAGATTAAGTTTAGAGTTAATATTATGCTACTATTAGAGTTAATATTGTAGGATTGTGCATTCATTAAACTTATTATCTATTTCTTATTAAATATTAATAAAAATCTTTATTATTATGTACATTTTTTCAATATTTTTATAAAACAAATACCTTTAAAAATTGTTCTAATAAAAATAAGACATTTTAAAATAGCTTAAAGTTTTTTAAATTAAAATTATTATTTTTTAACCTTTTAAATTTTTTATAATTAACATAAAAATCATTTTTGACCTTTCTAAATTAATAATCATATGTTATTTTTAAATTTAGAAACATTATATTTTACAATTGTACTTTAGAAACATAGAATTTTTTTAATCTTTCCAAATTGAAAATTAAGATTCTTTTAGTCTTTTTTTATTTAAAAAATATTACTTCTATTTTCAATAGTCCAATCCTTTTTAATCTTTTCCTAAATTGAAAAATTAGATTCTTTCCTTCCTTTTTAATCTTTCTATAACAACATTCTATAAAGACATTAATATCTTAAGATTTTTATACAACATTCTATGAAGACATTAATATCTTAAGACTTTTATGTTTAAGATTTAGAAATATAGAAAAAAAAATTATCTTTAAATTGGAAATCAAGATTTTATTTATGTAATTTTGATTTTTTGAATTTTGAAACATTATATTTTTATGTTTAAGATTTAGAAACATGGAAAATCTTTTTGATCTTACTTAATTTTGGAAATTAAGAAATTGAAAAGCAACATTTATATTTTATTTTACTTTTGCATGCAAATCAACTTGAATTTTGAAATTAAACTAATTTTAAAAATAATTTAAAACTAAAATTTGGATATCAGTAAGAACCTTTCTAATTTTTTTCTCATATATAAAAAACATTATATCCATCTTTTCTTTTTTGCATGGAAATCATTTCAAATTTTAAATCTAAAGTAAATTCTATGTTTTTTAATATTAATATGAATCATCAATCAGTATTAGAAATAAATATAATATTTCCTTTCTTCATACAAATCATTTCAAAATATAAACTCAAATTAAATTCTATTTTTTTATATGAAGCATAAGGAAATAATATTGTTACAAAAAGATAAGTTTTATGACATCAACTAAAGAATCCCAACAATAAGCTAGTATAATATGTCCAATATCCTACCCCCTATCTACTCTCTTGTGCATCTTGTGAAATATACCACACTATACACTCTAAGTACACATTCATCACAAAATATACATATATAGACGCTAGACACATGTCCATCATCACAAAATATACATATGTATCTCCTGAACTGGTAATGACTTCATCAAAAAGGTTTGCATGAGAGGAGGAATCTTCTACGAGTCCATCCATGTTGTCCAGACCCACGGGGCCTTCCATCCACACTGTCTTTTTCCCTACCTGCAGTTGTGCAAGCCTTCCATCCACACTGTCTTTTTCCCTACCTGCAGTTATGCAAGCATGCAGATCTGCTATGTAGTTGCCCTTTTGCTTCTCTGAATGTCCTCCATGAGTGCATCTAATGCACTCACAAAGGGGGCATGCTCCCTGCTAATGCACCCCCATGTGAAGCCATGGGAGAGCTCATATATAAAAACTTCAATATGCCCATCTCTCAAAAATTTCTCAAATTTGCTCCTCTCTAGCCGCATGACAATAGTAACCTACAGCAAGATATTATGAAATGTGAGTCTACGAAAAAGACTCAATAAGGCATCTAGTCTTCCCTTGAAATCTGTCATCATTCCTAATTTTCCAAATATATCATAAAATATCAACAAAGAGAATATGCCAAAATAATTTAGAGCTTTTATCAATGGCTTAAATAGACCCAGAAATAATATCCATAATATTGATAGTGTTAGGGATAGAAAAACCAAACATGAGCCAAAACTCATTTGCAATGATACACTCAAAAAAGATATGTCTTGTTGTTTCATTCACTTTATATATATATATATATATATATATATATATATATATATATATATATATATATATATATATTGTAGATATCAGCTTCCTACTGATCTTTCCTAAGTGGGAGTCTATTAATTACCATCAACCATTTAAAACATTTCCTTTTAGGGGCTATAGGACAGCTCCATAGTTTCATGAAGACTTTTTGCCACTGTGAAATTGATAGATTAGTATGCCATAAAGTGCTAACATGTTGGAAGATAAATTCATTATACAAGATCATTATAAACTAAAATATCTTTAGTATTAGGAAGAGTCTTACCATTTGTCCAGGAGAAGGAATTGAACCTATCTGTATCAATAGTAAATTGCTTAGGAATATTAAGAATAGATCTAGCATTTTTTATCATATTATAAGTTCTTTTATGAGAATTAGGGAGGTTATACTTACCTGCAAGGTCCTCCCATCTGATGAGATGTTCATTAAAATTAATTTCTTTGAGGAAACAAATCCCCTTACTCACCCAAGTTCTAGCAGAGAATCCCTGAGTAAGAGCTAAAGGTTTGGTCTTGTGGAATAAGGTCCACCATAATGATCTTTCACCACAAACAAGATCATTGTTGTTGGCCCTATTATTGGAGATCTTATGCCTAACCAGCTCCCACACCCTCCATATGGATTTGAACACACAAGATCCCAAGACAGAGATTGAGAATTCTCTAGCCACTAGGTCACTAAAGGGGAGGTTCTTCCATGATTTGGCATGCTTAGGTACAATGCTTTTAATGTTATTCCTGATAAGAACTTTCCATGGTTCATTCCCTTTTAGTGCATGAAAGATCCATTTTGCAGTTAGGGCAATCCCTTGGGCTCTTAGGTATTTCAACTCAAGCCCCCCCATCTTCTTGTCCATATAACACCATTCCCATTTAATTGCATATCATTTCTTAGCCTTTTTTCCATCTGACCATAAAAACCTCCTAATTACCTTATGGATTTCATGTATTTGATAGTTAAAAAACATCCATAGTAAAGCATAACAAATGCTATATGAGGATAGAATCTTCTGACATACTTGCATCCTTCTAGCAAGGGATAGGTATCTCTTGTCCCATCTATTCAACTTCTTCTCAATTTTTCCTTTCACTCACAACCACATATCCTTCATATTGGGGGAGACTGAGAAGGGTATGCCCAGATATCAGACCAATTTATTGGGTCCTCCCCATTGATACCCAAATTGTATCATCCATTCTAAAGGTTCCTCTTTTGATCCTAACAGGGTGGATTTAGCCTGTGAGATCTTGGCCCCATATGGTTGTTCAAAAAACTTGATCTTTTCTACTAGGCCCTCCATGTTTTGCTTAGTGAGCTCAACAAATAGAGTTGTATCATCAACAAATTGAATATTAAGTAATTTTGAGTTATCCGGGATAATGATCCCTTTAGTTCTGAGCGAGATGGATTTATCTCTAAGGATGTATTAAAGAGCATCCAAGGAAATTACAAATAGTGTAACTTGCATATTTAAGTCTGAATTGCTAATATCTTCTAAGAGCATTTTTGGTCTGTGTAACTTGCATATTTAAGTCTGAATTGCTTGGGTTATTCTAGATTCCTTCTTCTGCATGATGCAGTTTATCAGTAAGGACCCTTTCTACATATCTACTGTCTTTTTCCTTTTTTTGGCCCATAGTCTTAAATAAGCACGGCCAGCTATTCGCATTTTTTCCCCATTTTCTGATAAGATAATATTGCACATTAGCTTCTCTATTAAAGCATCTAATAATCTTGACTACGGCTAGTACATCTTGATCCTTGAGAAGCTGAGTATTTAGGAGAAACTTATTATTGGTGGCACACTAATTAGGAGTGTTGTCCCTAATTAGGATATGAGAAATGATTGGGTGGTGGTTGGAAAGTGAGGTCAGCCATACCACTATTGGATCATCTTGTTTGTCTAGCTTAAAAGAGAAATAGAATTTATTAGTATAAAACCTATCCAGTCTACAATATATCATGTTCTTGCCCTTCTTAAAGTTACACCATGTGTACCATATCGCTCTATTGAAATGCTTCCTTCCTTCTAGTGGATCAAACAGTTTCTTAATGCTCTTCATTCCATCCCAATGTAATCTCTCATTGCCTTTCCACTCAAAATAAACTCCCCCTGTTTTCCCCATCGGATTTTCTACCATGTCAAAATCATCCCCTAAAACCCAAGGGATGTCAAGGAGTGATCCAATCCAATCCAAAAGTGTAGATCTATCCCTATAATCATTGGGTGCATAAATTGAACAGACCTCTATAGTGGAGTTATCAATATTGAGGGTGAGCCAAATAGGTCTATTACAAGGATATTGCCCATGATTAATAAAAGTCTTTCCATTTATGGTTGAGAAGGATACCTGATCCCCCTCTACCTTTCTCATGATCTATGCAAATCATAATTGCATCCTTCCAGATGAAGTAAAGGTTGACCTCAAGCATGAATAAAATGGTCTTTAATTCTTGAAGGATCACAATATATGCATCTATGTGCTACTTAAGAAATCTTCTAATGATTCACTTCATATCGGGGTCTTCCAGTCCCCTTATGTTCCAGGAAAGGCACTTCATCATGTGAACAGTAGTGATTATTGCAACTCCTTGGCAGCTTTAAAGTTGTTAAAATATTTAGGAAGCTCTTTTTTAGGCTTTGTCTTCCTTTGAGAGGAAGAGACTTTGTTTTTGGACCCCAATGGTCTCCCTCTTATCCTTTTGGTCTGGTGATTGGGGTTGCTATTGGGTAAAAGAACAAAGTTGTGTCACACTTTTATAAAGGAAATGGCCAATGTTGATTCAACTTTTTAAATTGAAAAAGTGAAATATATGTTTTGAATTTTTAAATGATGTAAACTAATAAAATGCATATTTTTTGTGTATTTTATGTTTTTAATTTTTTAAAATATTTTAAAAATTATTTGAATATACTTTCTTATAAAGTAAACACTATAATTTAGTTGTCAGTAAAATACTGAAATTGAAGTTACATGAGGCGTCACAAATTATATACTAAATTTTACCTTTTTTCTTTGATTTTTTTGTGTATATTAATAACTTGAAACTTTAGTGCAAAAATATATTTTTAACTATTTTTTATGTATATATATTTTTTAATAAATTGTGTGGGGGAAAAAGCAAGACTAGGTTATCATGCCCTAATCCTACCTCTTGTCACACACTACGGAATATGAAAGAGCCTAGAGGTATTGCACAATTGGCGACTTCTTTTTTGTGAAAGAGAGAGCCACGGACTACCTATTAGGGTTTCTATTCCTTTGTTGTAATTGAAAGGTAAGATTATGCAAGTCCAATTCCTAACCCTAAAATGTAAGTATGAAATAACAACAAGATTGCAGAATTGAACTTAGATAATGGAAAGTTGTAAACACAAGGATAAAACAAGAATGAAAATGCGTACCCGGAGTCAAAATCAGACTGAAAATGTTCGGGACGAGGGCGTGGGTGCCACTGTCCTGATTCTGCACCTGAAACTGCACCGGAAACTGTTGTTTTGCACTCTGGAACACTGTCGGAAACTGTCAAAAATGTTGTCTGTCCGGAGGACCAGGGCGCCCAACGCCTCTGTCCCAGGGACCAGGGTGCCCAGCGCCCCTGTCCTGGCAGGACCAGGGTACCCAGCGCCCCTGTCCCAGTCTTTTGCTCTGCAATTTGATGCAGAGTGTTGTCTCGACTTGTTCTCTCCAGATCTGTATCCTGCGGCGTCGTCCGAGTCCCGAAACCTGCACTTATATCTGAAAAAGGGTGTATGGGCGGCTATATAGGGTTTTGCCTTAGTCAAACCCCCGCTTCGGTGATTTCCACCTCCACGAATAGCCAAGTTGTTTTGTAAAATGTATTGTGTGTGCAGACCTAGTGTGTGTGCAAGGTCCTAAAATGCAAGAAAGCAAACTAGAGCAACCTAGAAAGTAAACCCTAACTGCTTGTAAATGATAATGTAAATTCTCTAAATCAAGATGCAAAGTGATCTAAAGCATGAATAAATGATATATTGAAGCTTTATGCAAAGATATGAAAACAACATGAAATCATACCCAACCCTCAAGGGAGAGGTACAAGCCAATCTTCAGTCGGTGATCCCTTATTGCTCTTCAATGCCTTCAAAGCCCTAAGTGAATGAATGGATTTGATGAATGCTTGGAGAATGAATGTTGAGAGTGGTTGAAGTCTTCAAAGATCTGCTCTTTCACTGCATATGAGGTTCCTGAAAACAAAATTCGGATCCCTTCTAATGAAGAAAGAGAGCTCTTATGTATGAAACCCTAGGTCTTAATTCCAACCTTTGGCCGACCTAGAGATTGAATACCCTACCAATTTCTTGGGGTTAAGCTTTATTTTATGATTGTATCACGCTCCTAAAATTTCGAGAAAAATGTCTGAGACAGTGTGCACTCCGGGCGCCACGGTCCTGACAACTTTTCACCAAATTTTCAGGGCCGTCAGATATGATGATTTTAGAGAGAATCCCAAAGTTACAAGTGATTTTGAGATGTTTTGACCCCCGAAATTAAGCCCCCAAGCTCAGAATAGGGCCTAATTAGGGTTTTTGATTAAGTGATGTATTGGAGGAATAAAATGAAAGGGGCACGCTTTAATGAAAGGGTCCGACTTTATGATGTAGAAGATGATGAAATAGAACCTTTAGACCTAATTAATTTGATTAATTAAGTGCTAAAGAGGAAATGAAATGCAAAATGCAACTGCGCCAAGGTGGGTGCTAAACTAGGTGTTAAATTGTACTGCTTTAGCAAGTGCATACAATTTATGACGTTACATTTAGCCCCCACTTTAGCGGTCATATGAGTACTACGTGCATATGCAAGCTAAAGTACAGAAAAGTAAACATGATTTGAAAAAGGATATATCCATAAGTTGTCGGACAAAGCCCCCAGCGATATCTGCAGTACACAGTTAGGAACCGCACCCTACAAAACACACGTTAGATCACAAAATCACCTAATGCTTACTAAGGAAAGTGATGAAATTTGTGAGTAGCTATATGCCCCCCCTGTTTCGACTTGCTTATTAGGGAGGTGAAACAGGGTAGCATGTTTACTTATGACAAATTGTGTAAGAGAGTATTGATGAGGGATGTTCACTGAAAAGGCTTCATCAGAGCACTTTTTGGAACATCCCGAGAGTAGGGGAATGAAAATACGATTCCTACGCAACAAACGATTCAAAAATCACATCTCCCAAACTCAAGTTATGATGAAATGAGTGAAAGAGGAAAATTGTGTGGGGGAAAAAGCAAGACTAGGTTATCATGCCCTAATCCTACCTCTTGTCACACACTACGGAATACGAAAGAGCCTAGAGGTATCGCACAATTGGCTACTTCTTTTTTTGTGAAAGAGAGAGCCGCGGGCTACCTATTAGGGTTTCTATTCCTTTGTTGTAATTGAAAGGTAAGATTATGCAAGTCCAATTCCTAACCCTAAAATGTAAGTATGAACTAACAACAAGATTGAAGAATTGAACTTAGATAATGGAAAGCTGTAAACACAAGGATAAAACAAGAATGCAAATGCATACCTGGAGTCAAAATCGGACTGAAAATGTTCGGGACGGGGGCGCGGGCGCCACTGTCCTGATTCTGCACCTGAAACTGCACCGGAAACTACTATTTTGCACTCTGGAACACTGTCGGAAACTATCAAAAATGTTGTCTGTCCGGAGGACCAGGGCGCCCAGCGCCTCTGTCCCAGGGACCAGGGCGCCCAGCGCCCCTGTCCCAGTGTTTTGCTCTGCAATTTGATGCAGAGTGCTGTCTCGACTTGTTCTCTCCGGATCTGTATCCTGCGGCGTCATCCGAGTCCCGAAACCTGCACTTATATCTGAAAAAGGGTGTATAGGCAGCTATATAGGGTTTTGCCTTAGTCAAACCCCCGCTTCGGTGATTTCCACCTCCACGAATAGCCAAGTTGTTTTGTAAAATGTATTGTGTGTGCAGACCTAGTGTGTGTGCAAGGTCCTAAAATGCAAGAAAGCAAACTAGAGCAACCTAGAAAGTAAACCCTAACTGCTTGTAAATGATAATGTAAATGCTCTAAATCAAGATGCAAAGTGATCTAAAGCATGAATAAATGAGATATTGAAGCTTTATGCAAAGACATGAAAACAACATGAAATCATACCCAACCCTCAAGGGAGAGGTACAAGCCAATCTTCAGTCGGTAATCTCCTATTGTTCTTCAATGTCTTATTTCTGGTATGATAAGTATGGGCAACCGCATGATAACTCTCTCTAGTTATTTGCTTGGCATAATTATAAGGACTTATAGGTTTTCTTCCTTGCACAGTGATGATTGGTTTATTCAGAGTACGAAAGGAATCATGATCATACCCTCCTTGGATAGTAAGGAGAGGTGATTTAGGACCTTGAAAGGTGGGAGAAGGATAAGCACCTTGGACTTCAAAGAGAGGCTTTTTATGCTCATTCAAGTTTATCATGTTAACTAATTTAGAAGTCTTGTTCTTGTTTAAAGATTTCGATAAAGCCACAAAGTCATCAAGAGCATCATCCAACAAAGCATGATCATATCTATTAAAAGGTTTATCTTTTGATTCAAAAGGAGACATCTCCTCATAGAGGGGATTGTTGAAAACAACCATGTTACTAGATTTAGTGGAAGAGTTGATAGGAATGTACCCTTGAGAGAACTCATTCAACTTATCTTTCTCATCACAACGAAATGGCATAGTAACAAGGTTTATGAGTTTTTGGTAAAATGAAGGTTTGGCATCTTTAGGGTTCAAAAACTCATCTAAAGATTCATCTAATTCATCTTGGCTATACTCATAATAATCATCATAAGCATGAACATTTTGCAAATAAAAGTCTGACATTTTGAAATAAAAAAATGCATGAAATTTAAACACACAATGAAAAGAAACACACTCTTTTTTTTTCTTTTTTTTCTTTTTAATGAAAATGAAATGAAAACACACTAAATCTAGATCTAGATCTAATAGATACAATGCAAGAAGAAGCAATGATAGATTCACGTCGGGTTCACCAAAATGTGTGGGGGAAAAAGCAAGACTAGGTTATCATGCCCTAATCCTACCTCTTGTCACACACTACGGAATACGAAAGAGCCTAGAGGTATCGCACAATTGGCTACTTCTTTTTTGTGAAAGAGAGAGCCATGGGCTACCTATTAGGGTTTCTATTCCTTTGTTGTAATTGAAAGGTAAGATTATGCAAGTCCAATTCCTAACCCTAAAATGTAAGTATGAACTAACAACAAGATTGAAGAATTGAACTTAGATAATGGAAAGCTGTAAACACAAGGATAAAACAAGAATGCAAATGCGTACCTGGAGTCAAAATCGGACTGAAAATGTTCAGGACGGGGGCGTGGGCGCCACTGTCCTGATTCTGCACCTGAAACTGCACCGGAAACTGTTGTTTTGCACTCTGGAACACTGTCGGAAACTGTCGAAAATGCTGTCTGTCTGGAGGACCAGGGCACCCAGCGCCTCTGTCCCAGGGACCAGGGCGCCCAGCGCCCCTATCCCAGTCTTTTGCTCTGCAATTTGATGCAGAGTGCTGTCTCGACTTGTTCTCTCCGGATCTGTATCCTGCGGCGGCGTCCGAGTCCCGAAACCTGCACTTATATCTGAAAAAGGGTGTATGGGTGGCTATATAGGGTTTTGCCTTAGTCAAACCCCCGCTTCGGTGATTTCCACCTCCACAAATAGCCAAGTTGTTTTGTAAAATGTATTGTGTGTGCAGACCTAGTGTGTGTGCAAGGTCTTAAAATGCAAGAAAGCAAACTAGAGCAACCTAGAAAGTAAACCCTAACTGCTTGTAAATGATAATGTAAATGCTCTAAATCAAGATGCAAAGTGATCTAAAGCATGAATAAATGAGATATTGAAGCTTTATGCAAAGACATGAAAACAACATGAAATCATACCCAACCCTCAAGGGCGAGGTACAAGCCAATCTTCAGTCGGTAATCTCCTATTGTTCTTCAATGTCTTCCAAGCCCTAAATGGATGAATGGAATTGATAAATTCTTGATAGAGGGATGTTGCAAGGTGTTGAAGTCTTCAAAGATCTGCTCTTTCGCTGCATATGAGGTTCCTGGAAACAAAAATCCGATCCCTCCAAATGAAGAAAGAGAGCTCTTATGTATGAAACCCTAGGTCGCAATTTCGTCTTTTGGCCGACCTAGAGATTGAATATCCCGCCAATTTCTTGGGGTTAAGCTTTATTTTATGATTGGATCGCGCTCCTAAAATTTTGGGAAAAATGTCCGGGACCGTGTGCACTCCGGGCGCCACTGTCCCGACAACTTTTCACCAAATTTTCAAGGCCGTGAGATATGATGTTTTTAGAGAGAATCCCGAAGTTACAGGTGATTTCGAGATGTTTTGACCCCCGAAATCAAGCCCCCAAGCTCAGAATAGGGCCTAATTAGGGTTTTTGATTAAGTGATGTATTGGAGGAATAAAATGAAAGGGGCACACTTTAATGAAAGGGCCCGACTTTATGATGTGGAAAATGATGAAATAGAACCTTTAGACCTAATTAATTTGATTAATTAAGTTCTAAAGGGGAAATGCAATGCAAAATGCAACTGCACCAAGGCGGGTGCTAAACTAGGTGTTAAATTGTACCGCTTTAGCAAGTGCGTACAATTTATGACGTTACATAAATATAAAAAGTTGTGTACTGAAATATAACTCTTTCCATTTGGCGTCACCTTTTTTCTTCATTATTTATCCAAATTAGAAAAAAAATATGTCATCTTGAAATAAACTCTTTTCTCTAGTGCATTTGTTTTTTTCAAAATTAAAAAAAAAAAATTAGTATTTTTCCTTTACAAGATAATCAACCTTATATTTTAGTGTTGATGACCTATTTTCAATAAAAATAAAATATAAAATATAAAACATAATTAAAATATCAAAAATATATATTTTGGAAAATTCACTTATAGATCTATAAAAGGGTATATTTACATTTCAAAAAAATATATATTTATAAGAGTAGGAGTTGTTGAAACATCGAGTTTCTCAAAAAATAAAATAAAATTGGTAATTAGACCTTTAAAGTGGTATAAAATATATATTTAGTAGATAATTCCAATTGTAATAAGTTGTGGCCCATATATAAGATAGCCTGAAACGTGACACAGTTTTGTGCGTTTACCCTATTGTCCTCATTCCCTTCCCCATCTTCCTTTGTATCATATTCGGTCTTGGAGCCCTCTTCTCCCTCTGACTCCCTAGAAGAGGCCAAACGAGTGGAGGCAATCTCACTCCCAGTCGCGGGCTTGTGTGTGTTTTACAGAACAATTAGCCACCACACTAGTTATGGAGGGGGTAGGTTCATTGCTAGGGATATATCTTCCTACACTAGGGTCAACAACAATGACCTCTATAATACATGAGTCTGCCAGATCAACAATTTTTTTAGCAGCTGGAGGGTGGGCTGCAACATCAACGAGCAGAAAAGGGGAAGCACCATCCACCACATCTTGGTGTTCCTTGGCTAGTGAGTCTAGACTCATCCATATCAACAGAGTCTCTAAGTACACAAAATTTTTTAGTTGATCTAATCAGTTCAGGGTCCCTGACAATCAAGGTGGGGCTCCCACCCCTACTCTTCTCATTAATGTTACGGTCCATCCCTTTGAAATTCTTAACCATGGATTTGACCAATGAGTTTTTACTCCTCATACTTGACAATCCCTTTTCAGGAGGGACATCATTTGCATCATCATCCATAGGTGATGCAGAGCCTTCATTCTGTTCTGGGTTGGTGATCTGATTCTCATTATTTTTTTTAATCGCAACTCAAATTTTCTTGAGCGCTCTTTTTCCTTCTCCTCTTGGCTTTGTGGCCAATGTATTTGTAATCATCTTGTTTTCAAGAATCAATTTGGTTCAAGGCTTCAAAAATCACAGTGTGGAGGGGGGTCTACATTAAATTTTCTGAAGGTGGTATCTTTGTCCATTAGTTAGATAACACCAAGCTTTGATGCCATGGCTTTGTTTACCGAGTGTCTCAAGTTCGCTAGTTTCTCAAGCATGGGGGTGGAATCAAAAGGTATCAAGTGTGCTTGGGAAGGTGGATTCACATTAGATTTTGCAGAGTGCAAATATTTATGTTTGCTTTCCCCCCTTTCTTCTTCGATAAAATAGGGCAGTTTCTGTGAATGTGACCTTCCTTCTTGCAAAGAAAACAAGAATTAACTCCTCCTAGGGTTTCAATTTCACATGAAATCTTATCATTATCCATGTATAAATCTCAAGTAATTAAGGGATATCCCACCCAATATTGATGGAGACAAGAACCCTCGCATCAAGGTGCGGGACAAGACTAGTAGAATTATCAATCCGGATAACGCTACCAATGGATTCCATCAATTGAGGGATAAATCTCCATAAAAGGGGAGGGATGTTCTTAATGAGGAGCCATCTAGGGTACAACAGTGCCAAAATCTCCCCATTAATTGCGTTGAGGGTCCAACTGAGAGCTCGAAAGGTGCATTTCCCAACCATCCAAAACTGCTTTCTCATGACCTCTACCTGAGCACCGTGATCTTTGAAAAAAATTATAAAGAGCCTTTTTGGACCAACCGACAAAATGAGATATGAAACCCTAATCTAGAGTCCCAAAAATTTCTAAACCGGTCATCTAAGAATTTATGAGTGATGCATTTCTCAATATCTACTGCCGCAAATAAAGTAGCAACATCTTTAAGTCTATTCTTTTCCAAATTAAGTTTATTAACCATAGATTCATTAAGAGAGATAGACAAGGAATTCATGGGGAGACTAGAGGCCTTACCTGCTTCTCCTCCCTCTCCAACGATGCCTATAGCAAAGGGACTCACCACGAGGAATTTCGCCGAGTCTGGAACCGTAAGGGAGGGTTCAGAAACTGCCTCTTTCAACGTTTTTTCTTTCACATTATTTTTTTATGCATTTGGCCTTGTTTCATTAATTTCTTGCCACCCTGGATCATCTCCCATGTTTGCTTCACACGTACTCACACACTTAACCTAGAAACATCGAATTACAACATTAATGCCAGTACAAATTCTATAAAAGAAGAAAATGACAAATTCTATTTTTTTAATTGTTAAAAACATTTGTTTTGCCTGCCCTTTTATATTGTGCCACTATTTTGTGAAATTTATAATTAAAAGAGAAGAATAATCCAACACAGATACAAAATTCTTTTAATCCTCAATAAAAAAGCATGCATTTGACTATCAACCAATTTGTACCACAACCACTATCAAATACATGAAAAATATTTAGATGAATTGCTTTAATCAACCACTATCAAATACATGAAAAGTATTTAGATGAATTGCTTTAATGCTTGAAGTTGATTCATTCTCAAAGCCTCAATCTTGGGATAGCTTGTCTAGTACCTGAACTGTTCAAAGAAAGGGAACGGTCGGATCCCTGAAAAAAACCAGTTAAAGATTAGTAATAGTTCAAATAATTATAATTATAATATGCTATTTGATTTCAAAGACACTCAACAAACACATGTTTTTTCACTACTACTATACAAAGGAATATCAAAAAATAATATGTGTATCCATACATTTGAATCAATAGAGACTTGGATTCAATATTGACTTATTTGTATTACTTATATCACACCTGATAGAGAGTATGGATGTCCTTCTTGGAGGTTGTAGGAGTACCTCCTTTATCATTTGTCCAGTGAATGCTTCCATATACTGGTTCAATTACTTTTAAATTGTGTACTATATAATTTTCTCTGCCAAATACAAATCTGTCGCTATCTATATGTTATGCATTCTCTACCATTGATTTTATGTGTATTATGTTGTTATAATAAAGAAAAAAAATGTTAATATACATTACACAATGAAAGGAAAGATAATACTAATAATAATAAATAAAATTAAAAAAATACAAAAACAAAAAATAAAAGCAATACTAATAATATATTTCAAAGTTCACTATATTCATCCAAAAAAATCACATTGGTCCCACATAACAATAATCCTAACAGAGCACCAGAGTATCATTGCAAATTATTTTCCAAATTTTCCCACTATAGAATTAAACCCATAACAATTAAGGCACAAATAAAAATTGCAATGGTTTTATAAATCCTGCCCTACAAAAAAGGATTTATGTAAAACAAATTATACAATGGTTTTATGAATCCTGCCCTACAAAAAAAGGATTTATGTAAAACAAATTATATGAATACAAACATGCCTGATATACCATGCAAAAGCATGTGGCCTGAGAAGAGGTGTCTTCCTAAGTGCATCTTCATGTGGCCTGAGACTATAATGTTTAACACAGTCTTCTCCACCTTCTTGATTTAAATCTGTATTTGGATCTGCTCTTGTGTATTTTGCAACAAATAAGTGGCAGAATATGGAGACTGCGATGTTTTTCACAATTGAAATGGATGTAGCTCAAATAAAGAGGAAATGGGGATGTGCATAATATAAGCCTTGTGAATCGCTTAACATTTGAATTAATTCAAATTCTATGTGACAGTAAGGAACGATGTTTGTAACTGACGGAATACAAAACATTTCTTTTTTTCTTACATCGACAGGCTTGGGTGAGTGCCATTGTAGGTTACGTCTCTCGGGTAATTAATAAAATGATTAAAGTTTAAAATAAAAAAATTAATTGTAAAATCATAAAGATATTGATTAAGAATAAGAGTTATTGAATATTTGTTAGCTTTTTTTTAATCAATATTTGTGAACGTTTTATAAATTGATTCTAAATATATAATATTGATAATTGTTGTTCTAACTATTTTTAATCACTCTTTTTTCTAAACTGCGACTCTGCTCCACTCAACTGTGATTCTGATTTTGAACAGCAAATAATTCCTTACAAAGAGCCCCAAAATAACTTACAGGCCTATTTAGGATAAGTAAGTCAACATGACTGGAAAAATAGATTCAATCGATTGATTTGGAAATTTATTCAGCCCAGCTGCTCCTGATCCTATTTATACAATACCTTCTTTGATGTTTTAACTGTAAATCTGAGCAAACAACAATATTGATAAACTCATCAACAAATAACTTCAGCAGGATAACTTGAATCACCTCCAAACAAAGAAAATATATGTATCCAAAGAAATTTTTCACAATTTACAGAAATGTATTGAGCCATTATAGCAACAAAAAAGAGTACTAAGCTATTATAGAAAAAAAAAGAGTAGTGAGCCATTATAGTAACAATTACTCAATCGTTACAATGCTTCAAAAGATTTGGCAGAAAAAATCTTACTAGAAAACACACTTTTAAAAAGCGTCGATGGAGGCCTCAAATCTGTGTGACAACTAATTCGGTTCTTTGCCAAATTTGAGCCTGCAATATAATTACAATGAATTTGAAAAAATAAATCAAATAATCATAGTGGTAGTGGCCATGTTGAAGTACGTACGGACCCGTATGTACCGTACGATTGTTGCCTCCTACGTACGGTTGTTGCCTCCTACGTACTGAGTTAACCTGTATGGTAGTTGCCAATGCTGACCCGTACGGTGGTTCCAATGGCGTACGATGACCGCGGTGTAGCATCCATCATATGGTGGTGTCCGTACATAGTTTGATGGCCATTGGATGGATGAGTGATAAGGCTAAGTTAGTTGATAGTTTGTGAAGTGACGGTTGTTGTATCAGATTCCATAACGAGTTGCGGGTGTATAAATTGCTGCAGGATTCTTTAGGAATGTGTGATAGAAATTCGGGTTGATTGTAGTACAATTTGAGCCTGTGCAAAAAGTCAATTGTCAATTGTATGTAATATTGTTTATTGTAATACAAAGGAGATGCTCGGTTTTTTGGTGTGTGGGTTTTTTCCTGAAAGGGTTTCCCAAGGTAAAAATCTTTATGTTTATGTGTATGGTATTTATATGTGCTCTATTCTTCATCTTAAGTCATCTTAAGATTTTGCAATTTAGGAAGTAGAAAGATATTGTTGCTTACATCCTCTGCGAATTGGCATTAGGAGAGCGTTTCTGCGTCGTAGCTTTCCTTACAAGTGGTATCAGAGCCTGGCCAGTTGTTGTTATCCTTGTTGGGTAGGGTTGGTTTTTTGTGAATTTGTTTTCAGTGAGAGTTTGCAAAGTGTTCATTGGTTGTGTCTGGAAATTGAGATGGCTGGCACATCGGGGAGAATAGACATTGAAAAGTTTAATGGCACAAACTTTGAGTTGTGGAAACTTAAAGTTGAAGACATGTTGGTTGACCGAGATCTGTGGATCTTTGTGTCTGGCAACAAGCCTCCAAGCGTGAAGCAAGAAGATTGCGATCTAGCGGATTGAAAGGCCAGAGAACTGATAAGATCGAGCCTTGCAGATTTTGTTCTGTTGAATGTCCATGAAGACAAAACCGCACATTCTTTGTGGAAGAAGTTGGGAGACATTTATTAGGGCAAATCCTTGGTAAACAAGCTCTTCCTGAGAAAGAAGTTGTACTCTCTGAAGATGGATGGAGGAACGTCTATGGCAGATCATCTTAACACTTTCAATGTGGTGATTGCATGGTTAACTTTTGTTGGTGTGTCCATTAGTGAAGAGGAGCGTTGTATGTTATTGCTGAGTTCTTTGCCTTATTCGTGGGATCACCTTTTGATGGCCATCAGAAGTACTACTACCAAATTTAAAATGGATGAAGTAGTTGCTGCACTTCTATCAAAGGAGATGCGAAGGATATCCTCTGAGGCGGCTAAAGAGGCTCTCATTGTCTAAGGCAAATCTAAGGACAAAAGCAAGAAGAAGGACACGAAGTCAAAGTCATATCCGGAAGGATTGCAAAGAGGAGAAAAAGAAGAAGAAGAAGAAATGTACTTCTGACACTGAATATTCTCAAAGTGACGTTGATGCCTTTGTAGCAGCCTTGGCAGTGCCTTCATCCGATGATGTATGGTTGGTCGATTTGGGAACATCATTCCACATGACATCTCATAAAGAGTGGTTCTCAAAGTATGAGCCGTACAATGGAGGAAAGGTGTTTTTGGCAAGTGATTCCACACTGGAGATTGTTGGAAGGGGAAGAGTCAGAATTCAGTTCCCCAGTGGTAGAGTAAAGGGAATTGATGGCATACTTCATATATCTGGTCTGGCTCGGAACTTACTCTCGGTCAGCAAACTAAATGATGTTGGAGTTCAGGTAACTTTTGTGCATGATGGTTGTAAGATGACAAGGGGTTCTATTGTTTTAGCTAAGGGTGAACACATTGGAACACTATATAGGTTAGATGCCAAACCCGTGTGCTGTAATAGTGTCTTGGTAAAGTCCAATTAAGTTGCTATGGCAACACATGATGTGAACTCAATGGAAGTTAAACTTCCAATAGAGAAAACAATGCTCTGGAATTATAGACTTGGTCATATTGGCGAGAAAGGTTTAAAATCCTTGAAGAATAAAAACCTAGTTGAGGGGCTGATTGATTGTAATCTTGAGTTTGATTTCTGCGAACATTGCATATATGGAAAGCAAAGTCGTGTTCAATTTTATTCTAGTTCTCAAAAGTCTTCTAGTTTGCTGGACTATGTTCACGCTGATGTATTTGGTCTTGTGGATGTTCCTTCTTTGTCTAAATCAAGATATTATGTGTCGTGTATAGATGATTATTCAAGAAGAGAATTTGTTTATTTTTTGAAGAGTAAATCAGAAGTATTCAGTCAATTTAAGGAATTTAAAAGCCTTATTGAAAATCAGACTAGGAGAAATATTCAATGTTTAAGAACAGATAACGGTGGTGAGTTTTGCAATGCATCTTTTGATAAATTTTGTGTAGATCATGGAATTAAGAGGCATAAGACTACGCCTTATACTCCGCAGCAGAATGGAGTAGCTGAAAGGTTGAATCGATCTTTGATGGAGAGAGAGAGAGCAGTGGCTACAGCGTGTTAGTTGTTGAACTGTTCTCCTACTGTAATACTAGTCGACAAAACGCCTATGGAAGCATGGTCAAGTAAGAAGCCCTCATTGAGACATTTATGTGTCTTCCACTGTGAGGTGTATGCTCATGTACCTGATGTGAGCAAGTCAAAGTTGGATAACAAAGCAGTGAAATACACCTTCATTAGTTACGACATTGGTGTGAAAGGATACAAATTGTAGAACCCTCTCACTGAAAAGGTGTTGTATAGCAGGAAGATTATCTTCCATGAGATGAAACCTGTGTCTACAAATCCACAACTAGGGAAAATAGAAAAAGGAAAAGAAGCAGTTGAAATCCCTTTCACTTCTAAAAGGGAGAGATTACAAACCCCAAATGTTTCTAAGACCGAGGATCCGAATATGCCTGAGGATTCGGAGAGCTCGAATAGTTTTGCAAGTTCAGAAGAACATGATCATGAACCTCATGTCGAACCTCATGAAGTCTTACCACATGAAGTAAGGAGATTCACATGGGAGACAAGACAACCTGATAGGTACGGCTATTCACTAGAAAGGTTTAATTACTCAATGTTGAAAGTTAATTGTGCATATGCTTTGCTTACTGATGTTGATGAGCCTAGGACTATAAATGAAGCAATTAATATGTCAGATTCAGATTCTTGGTTGGAAGCCGTCAAAGATGAAATGAAGTCATTGGAGAAAAATGGAACCTGGGATCTGGTACCCTTTCCTAAAGGTAGAAAGCATGTGGGTTGTAAGTGGATATTTAAGAAGTATGGTCTAGATGGAAGCATTGACAAGTACAAGGCAAGACTGGTTGCAAAGGGGTATTCTCAAAAAGAAGGGATTTACTATGGAGAAATCTTTTATCCTGTAGCTAAGCTAACATCCATTAGGTTTTTGTTGTCACTTGCAGAGCACATGACTTTGAAATTGAGCAGATGGATGTGAAGACAATGTTTCTACATGGTGATCTTGAAAAGGAAATATATGTCCCAACCAGAGTATTTTGTGGAGAAAGGTAAAGAACACTTGGTTTGTAAGCTTAAGAAGTCTCTTTATGGTTTGAAACAATCACCTAGAATGTGGTATCAGAAGTATGATTCATATGTTTTATCTTTGGGTTTTATGAGGTCTAAATCAGATCATTGTGTGTATTATAATTTGAAGATGATCATATACTTATTATTGCACTGTATGTAGATGTTATGTTGTTTATAGGCAATAATAAGGGAATGATCTCAGATTTAAAATCTCACTTGTGCTTCAAATTTGAGATGAAATATTTGGGGACAGCTAAATTTATTCTGAGGATGGAAAATAGGAGAGACAAGGCTAGTAGGAAACTTTGGCTCAGCCAGAGAAAATATATTACCAATATTCTTGAGTGGTTCAATATTACTGATTGCAAGAAGCAAGTAGTTCCAGTTTTACAAGGAACGAAGTTGTCAGTTAATGACAGTCCAAAGTCTCCGGATGAGGTTGAAGACATGAAGTGGGTACCTTATGCAAGTGTTGTTGGTAGCCTCATGTAATAGTTTGGTCTCCTGGCACTAGATAATAACCCACAAATCACCAATATGCCCACGCATCATGAATCTGCCTTTCTCCATAGAATTTTAGGGCTTGATTGGAACCTGTGCAATGGTCAGTACAAGACCATACATTTCCCAAGCAGTGGGAGTGTTGAGTCATTTTATGGCAAATCCGGGCAAGCTGCATTGGGATGTCATGAAAAGAGTGCTTAAATATTTGAAGGGTACAACACAATACGCTTTGTGCTATCAAGGTAACTCAACCAGATCAAGTAGATCAATTAGCATTCAAGGTTATGTGGACGCTGATTGGGTAGGGGACGTTGATAGAAGAAGATCCACCAGTGGATTTGTATTCACAGTGAATGGTGGTGCCATCAGTTGGATGAGCAAACGAAAGAGCGTAGCCACATTATCTACAACTGAAGAAGAGTACATGGCATCTACTCGTACATGTCAAGAAGTTGTTTGGATTGAGCGCTTGTGTTCTGATGTTGGTTTTGATGCAGGGCGAATCACTATCTTATGTGACAGCCAAAGTGCAATTTGTTTGGAGAAGAATCCTACTTACCATGCCAGAACAAAACACATTGATGTGCAATATCACTTTGTACGTGACATGGTTGAATATAGGAAGGTGAAGCTAGAAAAGGTTCGCACTAAGGAGAATGTTGCAGATGCATTGACAAAGCCGGTGAGCACAGTTAAGTTTAAATGGTGCGCAAGCTCCATGGGGCTTAAAGTCCCTGACTTTTATTAGTCTTGTTGAGTAACTCCGCTGATATCAGTACGCACCTCAGCAAGTGGGATATTGTTGAAGTTCGTACGGACTTGTATGTACTGTATGGTTGTTTCCTCCTACACACGATTGTTGCCTCGTGCATACTGAGTTGACCCGTACGGTAGTTACCAATGTTGACCTGTACGGTGGTTCCAATGGCGTATGGTGTGAATGGCATACGATGACTGCGGTGTAGCATCCATCGTATGGTGGTGTTTGTATATAGTTTGATGACCGTCGGATGGACATGTGACAAGGCTAAGTTAGTAGACCATTTCTAAAGTGACGGTTACAGTATCAAATTCCATAACGAATTGTGGGTGTATAAATTGCTGCAAGATTCATTAGGAATGTGTGATAGAAATTTGTGTAAATTGTAGCACAATCTAAGCCTGTGCAAAAAGTCCGTTGTCAATTGTATGTAATATTGTTTATTGTAATAAAAAGGAGATGCTCGACTTTTTGGGGTGTGGGTTTTTTCCCGAAAGGGTTTCCCATGGTAAAAATCTTCGTGTTTATGTGTATGGTCTTTATATGTGCTCTATTATTCATCTCAAGTCATCTTAGGATTCTGCAATTTAGGAAGTAGAAAGATATTGTTGCTTACATCCTCTGCGAATGGACATTAGGAGAGCGTTTCCGCACCATATCTTTCCTTATAAGACATAGATTCAGTCTAGTAATGGGAGAAGCATTGAAGCCTCTCAACATAAATCCATCTGTCTCTGTGCAACCCTGTTTTTAATGGAGGTTGATAGATATAAAAAACCTTTTTTTTGCTGATGTCTGATTCAATCCCACTCAAGAAAATCCCACCCCCAGCACCGCATGAGCATCAACTCTAAAAAGAGATTCGGGATAATCATCAACTACCCTCCACAAATTTTCTCTACAGTCATATTCTGTAACAACATTCCACTGAAAACAATAAAAACGCCCAAATGCAGCCACCATGGGATACTTAGAATCTTCAGTGAGCCATATGTTGGGCAAAAAACGACCATATTTCTCTCTCTGGCTCAAATCATTGAATCTCTCCATCAGCCAAGCTCAGAAGATACATCATACCTTCTATAAAAAGAGAGTTACATAACCATTGGTTTTGAAGCATACTTGGAAGAAGCTTCCACTCATCTGTCTCCACATTGTAAAATGCAGCTTGGCTTGTCAATTTGAAATGTCATCTTCCTCCGGCAATGTAAATCAGACCTTGAGGTGATGCACAACATGCGAAGCCAACTATTAATGGTGGGGTGGGCATATCTGCACCTCTCCGCCATTTACAAGACAAAAAATCAAAGATGAAAATATCCTTGCTTGTCTCTGACCTCTTCGGTTTCGAACCTACTCTGTAGCGCTCATATAACCCTAACAAAACTAATTTCCGCTTAACACAAATACACTTGCAGTATGAGTAGAATTCAAATTCAAATCCAGTGGGAATGGGAGGGAGGCTTTTGCATAACATGTTAATGGGATCATATATAATAACCAAAGAAGCTAAGACTAAGTATAACGACATTTGAAATAAAATAAAATTTAACTTAGTTTCATCATTGAAGACATCCATAGGAAACCCACAACATGCATGTCACTTGCTTCATCGTTGAAAGAAATGATGAGGCAAGTTAACTCATAGAGATGCGTATCACCAATTTTATACATTAAAGTTATCTTACAAAATGAAGTGAATAAAAAATATATAACAAAATCTCAAATTTGTAAACATATTGTTGACCCCAAAACAATTGCACCCCTTCTCGTGACTTCAAAGAGACATCTAATGTATTGGTTTAATTATCTGAATATACAATAAAAATATTTGGGATGAATGGTGGATGATCTTTGATCAGCCTCCATGTAATAGCCACAAGTTTCCACTATGATTTTTGAGAAAACTTTACCATGAGTTTTTCATTTATGAAATTTCTTTTTATTTTGATGAGTGAGTTTTAAGGTAGAGATGGAAGCTTTGCCATTGATACACTAGAAGTTCATTAAATATCAAACCTCCTAAGTCTACTAGCCCAATAATCTATGCATCATGTGATGGTGCATTAATCACCAATGAGACTATGAAGTTGTAGACTCTTTATTCCATTGCTAGCCTCATAGTTACCCTTCTATATAGCGTGGCATGCAGATTTCCCAACCTTAAAGGTTAATCAGATGATCAAGTAGAAAGACCATCAAGTTCTAATACTCCTAATTCTTACCTAAGCTACAACTATTATCATTCATGCGAGCTAGGTTTGACCTTGAGCCATATAGTGTAGAGAATGTCACCTCCCATGAGTGTACTCAATGTCAATATGGATGTGTTGGGAACATAGAGGATAATCAATGATGATCTATTATACAATTTGTTTGATGATCATGTATAGTTATTTTAATATGAACTTATAACATGTTTTATTTTTATACTTCAAATTTTAGCATATAAATTGATTTATAACTTTATAGAATTAAAATAACATTTTGTATTTATTATATTTTAGGGCCTAATGTTAAGGTTCCTACATTCCCAAATCTATAAATAGTTATGGATAGACACCCCATAGTTTTTGAAGATACATAAAGGACTAGCTTCCAAAAGAGATAATGATCACATCATTCAACAAGTATAAAGAAGTCAACTAACGAATGTCAATCCCTACAAGTACCCCTTATGTAGAGTAAAGTGAGAGCACTTGAATATGACATGAGAGACGTTAAAGGCAAGGAGTATTAGGTATAGTTAGGGAACTAGTTACTCATTGTTGATATGTGGTGACTGATCATGCAAGTATTGTACACTCGTAATGTATCCTTGTTGGGGTTTGGGAGCACAAACCTTGAGAAAACAAAATTGGGGCATTTTTTTGTTGATCATAAAACTGACATTTGAAAAATCCCTAAAAAACCAACTTTGTAGGTTGCCCTAAAAATTGCATGTTATAAGAGGCTGGAATGAAAAGGGCATTGTAATGGTGTTGTATTATTTTACTGGATAATAAGAAAAGGTTGAATGGATGTGCTCCGTGGATGCAGCCCATCTAGGGTGAACCACGTTAAATCTTTGTGTTATTTGTGTTGTTTATGATTCTTCATCTTTTGTGTATCCGAATTTGCATATAATTGTTAATTTTGTTTTGCTTCAAATCTTCCTAAACCTTAACACTTATCTCTAATGACAATTGTGTGCAAGAAAGATGACACCTAGAAGTTGTTCTCTATTACAAATAGCTCAAAAAGTACACCCTAAATGATGAAAAGCATCTCCTTAATAGACATTTCCTACACTTTAAGAGTGGGGTAGAAGAATAACTATTTTTAGCTTTCTAATTTTGGTTTCTATTTTTGTAACTATGATGATCTGAGAGGGGAACAAGTCTTCTAGTTGTGGCCTACCAGTTTTAATCAATAAGAAAACAAATACACTATCATAAGTGTGTTTGGTTCTTTTTTTCTTGCTAAGGATGAGATTTCTGAAATATTATTTGTTGTTGTTCTTCATATAGTTGCATTCTAATGTTGTTCAATTCTTTAGTCAAATATACCCATTTGCTTCACTTGTTGGAAATTAGATTTTGAATGGCTATTCTACTGATTTTCTCTCTTTTGAGTTTTCCTTTTGGCTTCCTCAATGTAAAATAAATTAACAATTGAGCCCTCTTATGTTTGTGAAATAAATCAATGTCAAGCTTCCAAAATAAGGTGGATTTTCCCTATCCTTAGTTAAGCCTTCAATATCAAATGTATTTTGCTATTAGGGTGTGAAAATACCAATATCAACCCACCATGTCTATCTTCACCATTAATGTCAAACGCAACCAAGGTCAGATACAAAAGTCACAAACAAGATATCTATCTCCAATCTAAAATTTATCATGAAAAATCAAAACAAGGGACGAGGTCCCCCATTTTTGAAACAACACCATTTTTCTCCCCTTATGTGAAGCTACAAGTTTCTAATGAAGATAGGAATTTTAGAGGACATCCAAGAGTTAGAGACAAGTGACCACAACAAACCAAGACTCTTCAAACACTCTAGACCAAGGCACCTAAAGTGCCCCTATCTAGACCAGGGCATTTTGGGTGTCTTTGTCCTCTAAAAGAAACTTACAATTTGACAAGGAGTTCAAGTTTTGGGTTTTGGGAAGCCATATCTTGGTAGGTATGTAGCAGTCGAAAGACCAAGCCATTTTGAACATCCCAGTCTAGTGAATTTGGCTCTAGATGTTAGTCACAAGTGTTTTCTGCTCATTTATGTGCCTATTAAAAAGGTTTTGTTTACAATGTATCAATCTATTACATTCATTTATTGTTTTACTTGCTTCATATCTAAGTCTTAGTTTGACATCATCTCAAACCCATATACTTTCCAAAGCAACAAAGGAATATAAGCCATAAGGTACCATTTGGCTCTCTTGGACAAGAGACTCAAATTCAATCATATTTTTGTGACTTTGTATTCCAAACTTTGTATGAAAGTAGATCTTGTCTTATATCCTACCTTGCTCCATTTTCATATTCAACATTTGGTTGGGCAATCAGTTGGATAAGTAAGCGACAGGTTGTGGTTACTTTGTCCATTATTGAAGTTGAGTATATGGAAACTACTTGTGCTTGTAAATAAGCCATTTGACATTAGAGATTGTGTTTATGTTTGTCGATAGATTTTTCTACCTAACTCTATATTCTAATGCCCAAACAGATAACAATGTGACCAAACAGTAGAGGTATGATGATCTTCTATACCTACTCTTTGCTTCTTTTACAAGGCATGACTACCTTCTAATAATATACAGTAAATAAAATCCAAGTGTGTGTTTAACTAGAAATCAATTTAAATTTATAACTTTCAACCAGAAAGTTTCAAAAAGATTGTAATTACTATAAATTTCCAAATAATGATAAAACAAAGTTCTAAATCTTCCAATCAAGTATCACTCTCATCACAATGTATTATGGGGATTAGAAGAACAAATATAATATCTTAATAATTGAATTAACCGTTGCAAGCAATATTTATGCAAAGATAATAGTTCACAACAATGGGCTAAAGAACAAATTTCAATCACTTCAATGCTCAATAGTAAAGAATCACTTAAATAACAGCATATCCAAGATAAGAGGAACAAGCATCCATTCATCACAACACAAAGTTTGTGACTTCAAAGGAACATTCTAATAATCTTCATTGAATCATATAAAGTAGCTAAATAAGAAAGTAGTATATCTAATTCTAACAACACAAAGTATGTTGAAAGATAGGTAAGTGCACCAAGATGGTGAACAAAAAGGGGAGTAAGTGGGCACTTCTTTTTTTTTTTCTGAAAACAGGTAAACCTGAACTTCAAAGAGATATTTGAAGGTCACACACTCAAAACTAGGAGTTGAGAAAAGAATGAGAATTGTAGTACTCTGAATCTAGTTTCTAAACTACTAAAGTTTTTTTAAAATTGGATAAGATTAAGAGGGTCAAATCTCTCTTGCACGAAAAAATTGTTCCTGATTTTTTTTCAAAAAAAATAACATAGCTGTTTTCGTGCGCTGCACAAAATATATAGCTAGATTTAATATTTTGCAAAACCCTTTGGTAGGATGATAGTTAAGATTGAGATCTATAAGTTGTGTATTTTTTTATAAATTTTCATTGAGTATTTTTTTTACGAGTTTTCTAAGTGACCGTATTGTAAAAATTTGGTACCTATTCGTGTGTTGGGCATAACTTGCATCAAAATAATCGAAAATGAAAACTTATTTTTTTTAAATTGTATAGAATATAGTGTAGAACAATAATATGTAATTTATTTTGAATTTGTTCAATTATATAAAAGTTTATTAAAAAAATGGTAGACGTATGTCTTTGAGGACTGTCAAGGCAGTGGTAAAGAAAATTAAAGTTTACTATGCTAATGTTGTCCAAAAATAGAAAAAATTATATGGTCAGAAAGTTGAGAAGACATGTGAGATTATGGTGGTAATTTTAGAGATACCCTTTTGATCATTTGTAAACCTGATGATGATGAAGTTGATAAATCATGTTGGAAGATCAAAAAATGTGTAAAGGGACAAAAATAGAGGGAAAATGGGCTTGCAAGCCTTAGGGTCATTTTCCAACCCTCTTACCAAGCCAAAACCTGCACGGGTTCTGATGTGCAAGATAACCCGCTCGGGTTTTGAAAAACAAAAAATACCATTCATAGTTCTAAATAACCCATACGGGTTATGTAGAACTAAAACCATCATTTTGAGTTTCACAAAACTCGTACGGGTCATGAAAAACCATCATTTTGAGTTTCACAAAACGAGTACAAGTTATGGAAAACATCATTTTGAGTTTCACAAAACCTGTATGGGTTATGAAAAACCATCATTTTGAGTTTCACAAAACTAGTATAGGTTATGAAAAACATCATTTTGAGTTTCCCAAAATCCATACGAGTTATTAAGACATCAAAATGTATGCTTGTAAACTTGGCATTTACTACACATGTATAGACATACATATATAATATATTTTTATGTATGTATATATGCATATCTATAGTTATATATACATATATTTATATAGATATATGTATATATGTTTGTATACATGCATGTCTCTCTTCTTTTCCTCTCTCTCATCTTCCTTCCCCAATCACCGTCTATGTCTATTCTGAGCCCTAATTATCCTCCTTGAGTTCTATCTCATCTCTCTCCCCCTCACACTTCTCTCTCTTCTGATTCTCTCACCCACTTCTTCTTCTCGTTCTCTCTCTACCTAATGTCTCTCACCCTCTCCTCCTCTCTCTCTCTCTCTCTCTCTCTCTCTCTCTCTCTCTCTCTCATGTTATCCTATCCTATTATCACTCTCTCCCCCCCTTCTCTCTCTTTCTCTCCCCTACCTCTCCCTCTCCCCCCTCTCCCTCCCCCTCTCGTTATCCTATCCTATTCTCTCTCCCCCTCCCCTCTCTTGACCCTATTCTCTCTCTCTCTCCCCCCTCCCCCTCTCTTGACCCTACTCTCTCTCTCTCTCTCTCTCTCTCTCTCTCTCTCTCTCTCTCTCACACACACACACACACACACACACATTCTCTCTCTCCTTCTCCCTCTCTTTATCCTACTCTCCTCATCTCTGCCATATCTATTTATCTTCCTATCCCTCTCCCTCTCTCCAGATATCCTCTCTCCATCCCCCTCTCCTTATCCTATTCTCTCCATCTCTTCTTATCCCCTATTCTCTATCGTACCCCCTCTCCCCCTACTCTCTCTAACTATCTCTCTCACCCCCCTCTCCTTATCCTATTCTCCCTCTCTTCCTATCCCCTTCTCTCTCTCTCTCCCTCTCTTAATCCTATTCTCACCCTCTCTCCCTTCTCTTTCTTTCCCTATCTCTCTCACTCTTTTCCTATCCCCTTCTCTCTCTATCTGTAACACTCTCTCCCTCCCCCTCTCCTTATCCTATTATATCCCTCTTCCTACCCCTACTCTCTCTCTCTCTCTCTCTCTCTCTCTCTCTCTCTCTCTCTCCTCTCTCTCTCTCTCTCTCTCTCTCTCTCTCTCTCTCTCTCTCTCTCTCTCTCTCTCTCTTCTCTTTATTTCCCTATCTCTCTCCCTCTCTTCCTATCCCCTTCTCTCTTTTTCTCTAACTCTCTCTCCCTCTCTCTCATTATCCTATTTTATCCCTCTCTCTCTCTCTCTCTCTCTCTCTCTCTCTCTCTCTCTCTCCCTCTCTTCCTATCCCCTTCTCTCTATCTCTAACTCTCTCTCCCTACCCCTCTCCTTATACTATTATATCCCTCTCTTCCTATCCCCTACTCTCTCTCTCTCTCCCCTACTCTCTCTCTCTCTCTCTCTCTCTCTCTCTCTCTCTCTCTCTCTCTCTCTCTCTCTCTCTCTCTCTCTCTCTCTCTCAATCTTATCTTACCTCTCTCCTTCTCTTTCTTTCCCTATCTTTCTCACTCTCTTCCTATCTCCTTCTCTCTTTGTCTCTAACTC